>NW_025953558.1:167149-361704 GCF_022495145.1 Xylaria bambusicola | reverse complement strand
GCAAGCAGCCAGGAAGCATCTGATGGAGCATCGTCATAAGGTCTCCACTTTACCAGCTCCGAGGTACCTGAACACCCTCAGCTGCTACCTTTGTTTTACATGTCCTGATGCCGATACTGCCTAGCGTGTCCAAGTAGCTATTAATGCTGGCATGTATCTTCCTAGTCCATAGATAGGCTATATAGCTGATCTCCTCATGTTCCCACTACCTAGAGCTATTCGGCGGGACATCTACTGCTACTGATCGATACATATGTAGACTAGGTAGTTAGGTACCTAGTAGATTGATTGATATGTATGTACCTACCTAGGTGCATGTAGGTAGATAGCGGACCACCACGTTGTTGGCTCCCTCGGTTGGATTGAGACCAGCGGTACGGTACAGCTCTGGCTAGAATACCTTCTGGCTATTAAATAAGTAGTCCTTTAAGATGACACGACGTAATGGCCACGGAATTGAGGTCAAGCGGGCCAATCAGACAGCATCGGGTGTTGGAGGGGTTCCTTGAACCAGGTTCTGACCAGGTTTCTTTCTACTGTGCAGACACTGTGTAAGCTGCGTGGTGCTGGAAGAGATCTTGCGCAGATTTACAGGGGGCTTGTAGGGAATCTACAGGGGAAACTGGATGCCATTGGCTACGTCGTAGTGTCCTCTACAGTGTGGATGAAACCTTGTGTAACTCACCATCAACCATCATCAGACAGGCCAGAGACAGGCAACCCAGCCAAGTGGCCAAGATGGAGTCCAAGGTCTCAAATTAGAATGCACGCCATACTTCAGAATCCAAGACACGCACACGTTCAGTTCAATCAGTTAATTAACGTCTTATCGTGTTTGATTATTGTCGGCGATAAATAGGTACCTAATCCAGACCAGAGTTTTGAGTGAGTGCTGATCGGAGCCGCCGGCCATCTCCTCCTACTACGGTACGTATGGATAAGCTGTCAATTGTGTTCGGCAGCACTCGATGAAACGGAGCCGAGAGAATGAGCACGCTAGGCATTACCTTTTCTCTTTTATTTCTCAGTGGCTCAGCTGACAGGACGAGTACAAAATAAAAAGAAAAGGGCCGTAGGTTACCGATTGAGTTGACTACGACCAATAGTTCAAGGTAAAGGCTCCGTCTTGCTGCAGCTCACAGCATGCACCACACCTTGGGCTGGTTGGTAGATACGCATGTAAGCAGACAATGAGACATACATAGGTACATCACATCGCACAGAACGAATCTGCTGGTTCCGTTTATTCATCTGCTACGAGGTAGGTAGCAGTCTATATGCATACCTAGGTACATAAGGTACCTATCTTAATATAGGTATAGTAGTTCCAGCTACTTCGTAGATCTCCCAATCTGCAGATCATTCCCTTCCGACGAAGCAGCGCAAGAAAGTGTACATTCAATTTATGGGCTATGAACCTGCCGGCTTGCCGAAGTCTCCAAATTTATATCTCTAAAATATCAAATAAGTACAAGTCCCGAACCACAGCTAGAACTTTTTTTTCCCCCAATGTTGGTCGAGAGCTTACCCACACCAAGGCTACCAACGTACTAGTAATCCGAACTCCGCCCTAGATATCACACTACTAGCAGCACGTCAACCGCATTAGTAGCAACCACTAGATCTATGGTGGCTGGCTAACTCCTCGAGAAGTAGATGTAGGCCGCCTGCTAACATCGAGATCACTGCCCTAAAGTCTTCGATTGGGAAGATCCTAATGAACAGAAAGGCCCTCCGACAAATGGGTAAAATTTTGACGCTTTTCTGTCTTTCGGTGAATGTGTAGACATGCGTTTGTGTCTCTGGGCCAGTCCGAGCACCTAAAATGGAAAATTGGCCCGTGATGACGTCGACTTGAGCATAGTGGAGAGTACATGCATGCAGATGGAAAAATCCAACTTGAGCTTCAATAGCTACTAAGTATCTATCAATAACAATGTCTCCTATAGCTATATAGGTACCGGTAGGTCAGTACATCTGCCTGTGAATAATAACAGAGCACCCGTGCTAAGTTTTGCCTAGGTATAATTGATGTCCACAGCAGCTATTTGTCAGGTGCCAACAGTCCGCCCAGCTGGCCAGCTAGCTTTGTGCTGCGGGGAGTGGTAATGACTAAGCACATACCCAAACTATATTCCGCCAATAAATATAACCGAATTTTCTTGAGCTTGGATCCCTCCTTCGAAAATTTCTCTCTCGCAACACGCGCGCCAGCTTCAGTAAGCTGGCAAGCCCGTCCACAACAAAACCATAGGTAAGTCGTGGCACGATTATTTCCTTCACATTTTCACTCTCTGTTGGATGATGTACCTAAAAAGCATGTATTACCTGATCATCACCTGATGTACCAAATTATCACCAAGATCTCTGACTACCAACGCCATCTTCTCATTCTTTGAGTGCCGCTTTTCACATCCCCAGCGAATTGAGAGCTAACATTCAAGCCCTATTCTTCTAGGTTTGTGTCGGGACTGCCGCGCGTGTCAAAACAATGGGTGCTGTACCCAAGCCTCCGAAGGCCCATTTCAACGTCCTCTACTTTGCAAGTGCAAGCTCCTTCACATCCAAGGAATATGACGTTCTGCCCGCGCCGCTCGCGATCGGCAAGTTATTCGATGCGCTGGAGGAGAGACACAGTGGCATCAAGGAGAGGATCCTCTCGTCTTGTCTCGTGACTGTCAACTTGAATTATGTCGATGTGCCTTCGAATGACAGCGAAGATGCGTCTTCAGAGGCTGGCGTCGTGATCCAGGAAGGTGACGAGGTCGCTATTATTCCTCCTGTTAGCTCTGGTTGATATTACAAGAGACCCCTTTCGTGCTATGTAGAAATATCCTTCAAAGTGATGATGGTCCTAGTTTTCTATAGTACTACTCGAAATTTCTAGAGCTTCTCTATCAATGCGTAGGACAACATGGTCATAATATGAGTTGATCAATGTACCTCCGCCCGCATTTCGGTATATGGATCACATTGTAACATACTAACTACTTTCACTCGTCAAGATTTTCCATGTTATACACAATGGTTAGTCTTGCTGTGGCTGATCAGCCAGGCTCAGAAGACACGTGGCCGCGTATATGCAACGATGGCTTCAGGCCTGATCGCTATTGTAATCGTGGATACGTCGCAGCTCAGCAAACATGGTATTACCTTTCTTTGATGTGGTGAGAGAGATGACACATCGTAGATAGAGAATGAGGGCACACTGGGACGTGAGATCAATATAGTATCTAGTTTAATACCAATGCCTAGATCCGCATGATAAAGACTTCCAACTACATAGTTTTATACAATCACAAATGAAGATTACAATCCTTGAGATAGCAATAGATAATCTCGGGCTCCAATAAAGACAAGCAGCCAGGATCTAAAACCCCTAAGCAGAATATGTGATTATGTGTCAGCCAGCAGTCACCCAATAAGCGAATATCAACTTCTCATCATAGAAGTATATTTATTCAATGCAAGAAGGCTTTCGAATAGCTATCTGATTAAATTTCAGCTTTGCATTGCGCTTCACCATACTCGCTACCCCTGCTATATATCCGAAGTTCTCAGTCGTAAAAACGTATTGAGCTACCACACGCAAACTATCAACAACTAGACACTGACAAAGTCTATTCATGCGAGCGATTCGCTGGCTGTATGGCTATGAATGATGAATGGGTACATGACAGACACAAAGTGATCAGATGCGATGCCGCCTAATGCTATGGGTTCCTATGTAGTAGCAATTTATGATGAATGTCTCTTTCTTCCTGAGGGAAAAATCCAACGCCAACATTACTGACAACGCCATTCTTTGCTTCTGTATTTGCTAGCCTGTTGACACTCAAATTGGAGTAACACCTGTTTCATTCCCTCATCTTGCGTGGGAACGAGTATGGATCATGCTGAACTGGCCCAAGCCTTTCGAGAAAGAGACAAACAGACTCATTTGTTCAAGAGAAGAGGGTTAACAGGAACTTTGGTTGGTCTAGCCCGAAGTTACGGATTTACCCCTCTGGTTCCCTTCTCGACCAGGCATGTACCTCACGCGTTGTTCGATAATTCAATCAACCTTTCCCCAACACGATGGTTGGCGTAGTCGTATGCCTTGGACCCAGGGGGGAAGGTGCCGTTAGTAGCCCATAAGTCGATTAATGGTTGCATGGGTTCCAACTCTTGCGGTTTCAACATATCGAGAGCACAAGCCGTCAGGACGAAGTGACTGAAACAACTGTTCAACTGTTTCTCTAGGCTGAGGTGGTAGAAGGGGTCGACGAAGTGGGCCCAGTAGAGGTGAGCGTAGACCCTGAACATCTGACGGAAGATGGTCTGGCAAACTTCGACGAAGTTCTCAGGGAAGCCACTCCGCTTGCCTATCCAGTCCCTGTCGCCTGGATTGGACAGCTGCGAGAGCGGAGCTGTGGTAATGGAGGGGTTGTGAGCGTAGGAAACGCCATTGGGGTCAGTCGGGAAGATGTTCGCATCATCAATCTTGCCCGAGATCCAGCGCTGCATGAGGGTGATGTATTCGTACGCTGGTAACTCAACGGGTTCGCGCCTAGCATTCAGCCATGTGAAAGAATGATTCCTATCTCATAATCAGCATACGCAAAAAAAGGATGGGTGTTCACCTGTACTCGAAGACACTTACGCGCCAGCAGACATCCGTGGGCAAGTTGATGAATTGCAGATGGTAGTTCCATCATCATCCTTCTCATGAATCACTCGCACAAAGTTCCATAAATTGCGATAATGTTCAACCACTATGTAGGAATTAGTCTTTGAGGCAAGAGCACTAGCTTGCAGGAGAGGCAATACCTTGATGAGCGATCCATTCTGCTTGCTCCACCGTCTTTGGCCTAGCACTTAAGGTCATGAAGTTGCCTTTGACAATATGCTTTGCATATGAGGCATTCAACCAGAGAGGCAGTGGCCGGGGTAGATGATAAGAATTGAGAACATCGTCCCCATTGGATGTGCCGCCGTTGGTATTATCCATGCCAATATTTTGAGTCAAGGGGACTGAGGTTGGAAGAGGTGGTATCCTCGGTGCCGAGCTTGCAGATGGCTGACTACCCGGAGTATTTTGAGGCACATCGCTAGGGGAGTCGGGCTGACTGGTGCTAGTAGGGCTCCGATTCTGGCCTGGAGCCCTCGCAGAAGTTCCCCTGAAGCGTGCGTTTCTATCTCATCATCAGTGCGCTGCCCACAGGTCTATCTGATGGGCATTAGGAGACTTTGGCTAGTGTCAAATCAAAGGAATGAAACAATAGGCTTCTGGTTTACGAACAAGCTGTATCGTCTTCAGAGCACAAGTTCTCTTGCAGATCCGGCTTGAGTAGCATAGTAGCAAGGACCTCATGAAAGTGTGAGAATGAAGGTTAAATGAGGCGAGTAGTGGAACCAAGGAAAAGACAAATGTAGGGATGGGCAAGATGAACAAATCAGAAGCATGGGCAAGATGTCTCAGGTCTCATGAATGGCATGTAATGTAGTGAACACTGGTCACTGATCTGGGTGCCGTTACCCCGGATAAAGAGACTGTGCAGAGGTAAATTGGGTGCCGAGGTGAAGTCAAAGATGTGAAGCTGCATGTCATCCCATTCTCCGGGATACCAGTCTTTGAAGGCTTATGGCACATAGCACATGGCACATGGTACATAATACAGCTAGGTTTGTGATGACGGGTAATAACCGGGTTCAAGGATATAGGAGGTAGTATGTCGGTATAGAATTGCAGAGAGATAGGGCAGAAAACAGCTGCGGACGGCACCGTGGAGGGGATGTACCTGCAAATGCAGGGACACAACTTAAGGACAGACACAACTTACATGCTGGAAAACATGTTGGACATGGTCACTCAGATGCCACAGTCGGGCGGGAAGCAAGCAGACTGTGAGAATCCTTTAGGGAGCCTGGAACGACAGGGCAAGAAAGACAGATTGGCCTCGGAGCTGTCGTTCTGGTCTGGGGATATATGGCAGGGCAGGTGTCTGTCCGTACTTTCGTGAGAGCTGGAGGTTCTGCAGCGGCAAGTGTGGTCGGCGGCGGCGGCGTGGGAACCGAGTTCTTTCATTCGCCTCTTGTGTTATCTGTGTCTGAAAAGGGGTAAAGGGATGGTGTTTGTCATGCCAACACGCTTCGTTTCGAGGTTCGGTGGCCTGCCCAATGATCGTCAGAAGCAGGCTGTCCTGGCCCGTTACATTAGTGCAGTATCACAGAAGCCCTACTAGACCCTACCCACCTGGCGGAACCTGGGAATTGCCCCGGCTAGCGGAGGTCGTCGATGGGTGGGACAACGGGTCTGAACAGGGTCTGGCTGAGGCTGTCTCGTCTGGTCTGTTTCGAGTGAAAGGCCGCCATGTTATCGATAAGGGGGCTGGGATGGCCAGCAAAGAGACGCGCTATTGAGCCTTTCAGTTTAGGTAGTCTAGCGCGTGTCGGTGGTAGGTATGGCGCAATGTTGAACTTAGGTACCTACCTGCTGCTACGCTACCTACACTTGCTCCGGTATGCTGGCTGGCTGGGTGCCATCGAATTGGAGATCCCATACCTCATCACCACCCAAGTCAATTCTTCTGCCTTGCTAAGCACTTTTCTACGGCTGGCACGCGTTATAATCCTTTACTAAAGACGCTGATTGTTTCGTCGCGAAATCGCTTACACCCAGCTTCACGGCGATCGATATTCATTCCTGACGAGTTTCTTACGGCTTCGTGCAAACTTCAATATCCCCACTGGGCACTCCCTAGCAGCCATTTGTAACTATGTCAGACTCTGAGGACCCAATTGACCTCGCCGACGAGGGGGGTGATGATTTGTTCGGAGATGACGATGCAGACCCGAAATCCGACCGTGAGCGCTACCTCAGCGACAATGAGCTAGCATCTAATGGAGGCGCCGCGGAGGATAATGCCATGGACTACGATGATGATGAGGCGGCACAGACTCAGCAAACGAAAGATGAGATTGTCATGGATATCGCATTGAGCAGGCATAGGAAGCCTAAGGTTAAAAACGGCACGGTAAGCCTGCCGACTCCTTAGGCGAACTGCCTCGAGACTGACACGCTTGTTAGCTGCAATCATTGAGAGTCCCCAGTTTCTTGAGTTTTCACGCCCGCGAATATGATCCGGATACTTTCGAGCCTACGCCATGGGATATGGAGAACGCAAGATCCGACAAGCCTAAAGGCGTTGTTCGGTTCCGCCGCGATTCTACGACGGGCGAGATGGCTAGCAACACTCTAATTCATAGATGGAGTGACGGTTCTTTGACAATCGCTGTCGGCGGCACTCATTACGAGATACAAACGAAGAAGATGGCCTCGTCCAGCGACAAGTACCAGGAAAGACAAGATAGTCATTACTACGCAGCTGCTCCACACTTTCTCAAGGATTCGCTTCTTACAGTCGGGCATGTCACTGAGCAGTACACGGTGCTCGTAAACCGAGACATGCAGGATGAGGCCACGCTCAAGCTCGCCGAGGATATGGCCGCAGCCGCACGAGGCAAGCGGCCGAACGAGAACGAGATGATCATTACAGCGACACGCGATCCTGAGCTCCAGAAGAAGGAAGCGGAATTGGCTGAGAAGGAGCGCATGAAAGCACAGCGACGACGCGAGAATGCTGCTGCACGAGTCGACTCGCGCGGCACTGGTTACCGAAGCGGTGGCCTCTCGGTGAATGATTTGGAAGGGGGGCGCAGAGGCACCGGTGGTTCTCGGAAGCGAGGCGCAGGTGGTGCATCTCGCGCGAAGCGACGCCGACCCGAATATGATTCAGACGACGACCTCCCGTCGGGCACCCGTCGCCAAGATGAATACGACCGTGAAGATGATTTCATCGCACCGAGCGATGACGATATGGCCAGCGAGGCTGAAGATGATGAAGAGGAAGAAGATCTCTTGGATGACGAAGAGGAGGAGGCGCCACGCAAGAAAAGACAGAAGACAGCGGAATCCGAAGAGGACGCTGACGCGGATGCTGATGCCGATGCCGACCTGGACGATCTGGATGCGCCTGCCCCGACTGAACAGTCGAGGTCAAGGAGACGCAACATCATCGATGATGACGATGAATAATGAAGTCTGATGCTAGGGCTAGGGCTAAGGCTGTTATAGCTATTCTAGCGATGGTCAATATTGCAGACACGAGAGAAGAAGGGGCTTTTCTGTACAATAACACATTCTTCATGCGCTTAATATGCAGCTGTAGCTTTTGCCTCAGAGACTTCAATCGTCTGGGAATATATATACCCCTAACTAAACAATGATGCATGCTGCGGCTTCGAGTATTTCAAGTTTTTTTTTTTTTTTTACCAGTTTTACTATAACTACAGGTAGCCAGATGTACGATAATGCAAACCTCATAGCCCGTAATCCTTTTCTAAATCAGCGTGAGAAAACGGAATGACGACCTGCTTACCAAGAGGACATTGACATTTGATCGCAAGTCTGCGCAGCCATATGAGGTTGTTATGTAGGTAACGACAAGAAGTGAGTGTAGGTAGGTACGGTCAAAGCGCGAATATTCGAGTGGATCATCCCGCGCCTTTCACATGCTTGCTTACTTAGCCAGCATTCCCGTCTCGAGCCGAGCTAGATCTTTAGACCTCGTGGCGTCATCGTCAACATGCGAAAAGCCATGGAAAGAATCAAGTTTAAGTAGATAGATACCTAGATCGCTTCCATATCAAGCCTATAATGGACTTCTCTTTCCCTGACTGACGATATATGCCCCTCGCGCAGTCTTGATTCCGTCGGCCTTCAAGTTCACGCTGGCGTCAAAGAGGCACGCAAGCATGGCGGGCCATTATTCCTCCCTTCATTAGCAACTTGAACATCGACAACGCCATCGCCCATGAATTTCGCTCCATTGACATACACATTCGGATAATCTCAGTCGACGCACCGCTGCAAACATGGCTCCCGTATTTGGCGTCTTCATGGCTGTCTGCCGCATGCTTCTCGATGTCTTCCACTACTGGCACCACGTATGTATTATAAGCTTGGATTGACCTGATCGTGGCAAGCTGACGCTTTTGGCGTAGAAATTGGTCCTTCAATGGGGAACCAAGACCCTTTTTGAGGAAAATATGGATAAGCTGCATCACGCCGAAAATTTCGAGACCTGGGAGGACGCAGCCCAGCAGCTAGATATTCACAAAAGGCTAGATCGTTGGTAGGTAGACAAAACTAATTTCTGCTTCCACATCCCATACAGCATACAGCCCCGTTACTTACAATCATCTACGGGCATAGGCGTGAAGATGACGCGTCTCCTTCATACGATTCCTGGCTGATCAGTGACCGACTAAACTCCATCTATATGGCTCGCCAAAACAACGATATCCAGTCCCTCGTCGAGCTCGTTCGCTCTGGCCTGGTTCGCAACTTGGGAAATATAACTGCCCCAAAACTTTACAATAAATCTTTTGCAGGCACGAAGCTCTTAATCGAAAAATATATACCCTCAGTAGCCGGTGCAATTCGCGACATTGTCGCCGAAGACGCTTCGGCCCCGCGTAAGAAGCAAACCAACGTCTTCGCACTGTCTACACAGAACAAGTTAGACTTCTTGCACGACGCGAGACAAGCTTTCGGACGAACCACGCTGGTCTTGCAAGGCGGTGCTATTTTCGGTTTATGTCATGTCGGTGTTGTGAAAGCCTTGTTCTTGCGAGGCCTCTTGCCCAGGATCATCACAGGCACAGCTACGGGGGCCTTAATAGCAAGTCTTGTGGCAATTCATACAGATGATGAACTCCCAGCCGTTCTTAAGGGCGACGGGATCGATCTGTCAGCCTTCACGGCCCACGAGGCGCTGGTGAGCCGTAAAGATGGGCGGCCGCCACTTGGAAGTTCTAGATGGAAAACACTTCTGCGTAGAATCATGCGATTTTGGCGCGAAGGGTACTTCCTCGATGTCAAGGTTCTCGAAGAGTGCGTCAAGGCAAATTTGGGAGACATGACGTTTGAAGAAGCGTATCAGAAGAGCAAGAGAATATTGAACATAACAGTAGCCCCGGCGACCCAGTATGATGCTCCAATGCTTTTGAATTATATTACGGCACCGAACGTTGTAAGTTTTGTTACCGTCCTCCTTACTCGGTGTCCACTGAAAAATAGTATCAATAATATTAACAAATTGATCATAGTTGATTTGGACGGCAGCCGTTGCATCAAATGCTTCGACGCCCACAATCTACGGGAAAAAGCAGACTGAAGTGCTGTGCAAAGGTCCCAACGGCAGTATTATACCATGGATGTCGCCCGAGTGGACGAGCTCCTCGGATAAGGCTCACAAGTCACCCTTAGCAAGGATCTCGCAACTCTTCAACGTCAACCACTTCATCGTCAGCCAGGCCCGTCCTTATATGATCCCATTCCTCGAGTCTGACATGCATGGCCCCTCTCTCTACACTGCTCGCTCACAGGCTCATCTCCCAGGTCATCTGTTTAGGGTAGTAGGGATGGAGATACGCCATCGCATGAAGCAATTAGATATGCTGGGGCTCTTGCCGATGGGTATACGACGATTTCTCGTGGACGAAGATGTGCCTGGGGCGAGCATGGTCCTGGTCCCGACCGTCACAGCCTCTGACTTCGTGCGGCTCCTCGAGACACCCACGCGAGAGATGCTGGATTACTGGATCCTACGAGGCGAGCGAAGCGTGTGGCCCGCTGTGTGTGCACTGAAGGTCAGATGCATGGTCGAATACGACATCGAGAGTGCCTATCAGCGAGCTCGACGTCTGAAGGCCGGGGGGCTTAGGAGAAAGGCGAGCACGGTAGCTGCTGGTGCCATGATGTATGCTAAACCTCCCTCTACATCTACACAAGGGAACGCCGACATATCGAGTAGCACCGCGATGAATGAGCTAGTCACTTCACAGGACCTGGAACCAGGAGCCAATTGACGAAAAATACGAAAGCGGAGAATGAACGGGGGCTCGGTGCCATATGACCTTCTCCACCTAAAGCAGCTGATTGACCCTATTCCTTATTCCACTTATTCGCATGCAAACATCAGAGAGCCAGCCTTTCCTTAGCTGACTCATTATAAGCTAAGCAACCAGAGGCTTAGCTATTCCCGTATGTCTAGCTAGTGAGTCAAAGTGCCTTAACGTTTTTTTAAGAAAGCGCCGCCGCTGGCTATCTAGTCTCCTTGGCCAGATTCAGCCCGGGGGGCTCGGGGCCCGACAGAGGCATCAGTTGTCACAACGCACAACATGCGCCATATCATGCTTTTGTTGCCACGATCATGTATTATTGGCTGTCTTCCCGACTTGAGACATGTATGCACGTCCTCCGGTGCCGGAGCTTTGTCTTAGATTATTTGAGCGATGGATTCCGTGTAGGAGAGTGGCAGTTCCAGTATGCGGTTGTCTGAAGACTATTTGCTCCAATCTCTCTTTATTTCCCCTTTATTGTTTATATTGAGGTTGAATTTGCGGTTCCGGTTACCGCGCGTCTGTGTGCATGGCGCTGTCGAATATCGACCCTTCGACTTTTGAGTTGGGACAGTCCCTTCCTCCTCGTGGAGCACAGTCAGTATGCTCCTGCAACATACTCGAGAGGGCACGGTTTAGTGAATTAATGCTAGAGTGAAAACAGTACTATCACAACTCATCTGCCGGGCTGGGAAGCTATCGAACGCTTTCGTGATCGCGATGTGTCTATCCTTGAAAGCCTCAAGTCCCTCTACCCTCGGTTTTTCCCCTTTGGACACTCGGCGGCTGTGAGTTCCTCCTCATTTATTAATAATCAAGCCATGGCTATAAAACACGAAAGTCACAACCATCCAATCGCGCCGTATTCCTTATGGTTGTGTAGTTTATGGTTTTGGATATTGGTGTGTACGTATGTATACGATTTGCAACTAATGAAATCCGTATAGCTCTGCCAAGCTATAGGCGAGAGACTCCCTTTACCGGAAGGCTATAGGTGTTCTCCCTTTGTGTCGCGAGACGCATGGGCTTCCAGCGAGAGACACGCGACATCGGACTTTCGTAAGCAGCTGCGTCTGGAGGTCTCAGACCTCCGATACTACGTCGTCGAAGTCGCTGGCGTGAGACTCTTCGTGCTCGCGTTCCCGCAGGCCAAGGCCCCGTCGGCTGGCTTCCAGTGGGCTCATGGCGGGTTGATTGTTAGCACGCGCCTTGCGGAGGCATTGCTTTCTCGAGTGGACTCTCTCGTTTATGTCGGCGAGTTCCCTGGGGGTGTCGGCGCTCCTGACCCTACGTTTTTGCCTGAGGGGAACTGTCATCGGGAACTGCGGGAACGGATCGCGACTCTCTTGATGCGGGCTTGTGTTCGCGAACACGGGAAGAGCGTCGATGCTAGCGATGTCTATCTCTATCAGGTCAGTCTTATGTTGTCATTTGGCGTGTCTCGGGGATAGGTTGTGCTTGAGTAGGGGCGGCTGTGCTTCCTTTACGACCAGTGTATTTGCACCTCGCGAAAGAATCCAGGGTCAAATACTATACACAAGTATTCACTAACGCTGAGTTTTCAAATAGACGGGTATGGCAAGCATTACCAGGCTGCTGGAGGGTATTGAGCAGCTACGCGCTGGTCCGGCGATCATCTTTGGTTCCGTATTTCATAGCACCTATTACACATTCGAAGATAGCCAGGGAGGTTTGAAACATTATGGTCGTGCGGATACTTCGGATTTAGATAATTTCGAAGAATACCTTGCAAGAGGGGGGCAGTGCGCATGTGTTTTCACCGAGTTCCCTAGTAACCCGCTTGCAGTCGGCGTGGATTTGACAAGATTACGAGGACTGGTATGTTATTCATCTTCCGCATTTCCTCCTTTATCGTCGGAGAGGCTCGGACAGTTCTTAGTGCTCTAGCGCGCTAACTATCATAGGCTGATAGATATGGCTTCTTCCTCATCGTAGACGACACTTGCGCCTCGTTCGCCAATATGGATCTTCTAGGTGTGGCAGATGTCATCGTAACGTCGCTGACAAAGGCGTTTTCGGGTTACGCAGATGTGATGGCTGGCTCTGTGGTGCTGAATCCAAACAGCGCGCATTTTGCTACCCTGAAGGAAGTAGTGTCATCACGCTTCCACAATGAGCTCTTCGAGGCAGACGTAGTGCACCTACTATCGAATAACGAGAATTACCTGGCACGGTGTATGATTCATAATCGCAACGCCAGCGCGTTGGCATCGTATTTCCAGTCTCTTGCTCTGGACCCCTCCAGTCCAATTACCCGCGTCTGGTATCCCCCCTATTCTCCAGGATCGGATTACCTCAAGTCGTTCCTGCGAAAGTCGACTGCCGAGTACCCTGCGCCAGGATACGGATTCCTATTGAGTGTGGAGTTTGAAACATTAGAGCTCGCTACTACTTTTTTCAACGCCGTAAACTTCTTTAAAGGTCCCCATATTGGTGCTCATCTTACTATTGTTGTGCCTTTCAATCATTGTGAGTACCTTCCAAGGCCATTCTCTTCTTGTTGCGATGAGTTCATAGAGGCGAGGACTCCGGTTAGCACCATTTTCCCTGACTCTTTCCACACACGCACACATACAACGGCATTGTGTTAAATCACCTTTGCATTGGAGACTTCTAACTCACGATCTAGTGGTTTGGGGCAAGAATGAGCCCGAACGACACGCTTCGTACGGATTGAGGCCGCAACAGATCCGGATAGCGGTTGGCCTAGAGGACCAGGAAGTTTTGGTGAGGAGATGCACAGAGGCGCTGGAGAAAGTAACAAAAGTTGCAAGGAAATAAGGCCTTGTGTCCAAACCAAGAGGTCGAATAGCATATGGCAAATCATTTGGCGGCATTGAGCTATATCAGTTGGCCTTGACAGGTGCCTCAGCATAACCTGATATTTCTCGACAGCCCCTTTCTAGGAAGATCCCACAGCACGGGCTTGTGGCGCATAGACGAGGTTATGAACCCTAAGATTAGATCTGCAAAGGTTTATGCGGATAGTAACCAACTTTTGATGTTTCCACAGTCTACCCAAGCTTCAGTCGGAGACTGATTCGTTTCGTGCCTGGCTTGTTGGCCATTGGTCCTCTATGATCCCTAAAACCACCTACCCAAATAGCGGGAACGCTCTGGGGTCGAGGCAGAACCCCGCCCCCTTTTATCTTCATGACACGAGATACACAATAGGGGGGGGGGGTTTAAATGCTAGCAAATAATTGTAACAATATTGAGCTAGCACGTCCCTCAATGATCTTAGTGAGAAGGAATAGGATATGCTACGTATGTACACAATGCTGTGTGGTGATAGCATCAGCCCCACACAAGGTATGTTGCAACAACCAGGTTCCAAAATCTCAGATACCGAAGGCAGACACTAGGAATGATCAGATGGATATCCCACCCAACTGCATGACAGCCTCTTTTCGAGATATATAATTAAGAATACTATTGATGTTCCTTTGACCCCCTATGATGATACTCGCGTAGGACTTGGTGGTATTCGAAGGTTTCCACAGGAGTATGTGTACTTGTAAATCCTATTTCAAACCTCTGTAGTCGCTCAATAATCAAACAATTCTAGATTAGGATTTACCTTGATTATTGCTTAGATTGAAATGTAACATACTCAACCTTTTCTACAGACATGTAAAGTGTCACGACAGTGTTTATATGCCCGGCAGAATGCAGTAAGGCGCAATAAATCACAATATTGTCACCATATAAGATGATAGAGTTGTTTGTTAAGCAACACTGGAATCGGTATGAGGAAGAGGGAAGGGGGGAGAGTAATAAACACTAGCATACAACAAGAGTGCTATGATTCGATGTTCGTGTTTTCACTACCCATTTTAATACTTGTAGTACGAAGATACGAGCCATATTGTCTAGATGCAGATCACAGGTGAGCCTACGAGGCTAGAGGTGTCTAGGCTGCAAACTCGAGTTGGATTTCCGTAGCCAAGGTGTACCTTCGACACTGAATTCGACATTTGTAGAGGCTTGCCATCAAAGTAAGCTGTCTATTCCAACTCAATCCTGTATTCATTATGATACACACAAGTAAGTACTGCTTGTCATCGGGCTATTGTCGGTGCTTCATGTAGTTTGCTGCAGTTATGAGTTGGCTAGCAGCCCCAAGGCTGTAGAAAAGGGACTAATTGGTGCCTATTCATTGCTGAATCCTGTCCCAGTCCCATCCATGACAGTCCTTGGCCAGTGTCACAGTGGTTTGCTTCACCGGGACGGCATTATAGCGTTGATGCCCCTCCCATACTACTATCTCATCTAGACCAAGCATATTCCCTACCCCTACAGCAAAGGATTGACGACGAGATGCATGTGTTATCATAGTCCTACAAACAGACCATGTTAGTTGATCAGGTTCCATTTTCCACTACATCTAGCTCCAAGTCTCTTATTCCAGTGGAATCTCTCGCAGAAATTTTGGTGCACATGCTAACTCTATGGCCCTGCTTTGGGAATATTGTAGTCTAGTTCTGGAGCCCACTAGCTTTGTGGCCTCCATTAAGGTCAATGATAGTTTGGGTTGCACACCCCAACGCCAATGGCTACCAAGATTGATTCCTCGTTTCACAATGGTGATTGGGTGCTGCATTTTGGATTCGGGTGCATACCACTCGAAAACTGGTATCTACTCATTGAAGCATTCAACCCAAACCCAGGGCGCTCGGATCCCATGATGGTCTTTTGGACTGATGAATTGTTGCAAACCATATTGAGATACCTGACCAATGTCATTGGGTATTACTATTCTACAACAGACTAGTACTCAAACCCACAGACTAAAGAGAATGTCGGAGACGAGTAAATGCAGCTGAAGGGCCGTGCTGCATGGATCGGTCTAAGGTATAATTGCTCAGCCCTCTCACCAAGCTAGCTAATCAAACCAAACATCCAATTTGAAGAAGGGATGGCGTATTGGATTGGCCAGTTAATCACCACGATTTTTCACAAGCGAATAATCGTTCATCTGACAGGTAATGAGCAATCTCGGCCTAGGAGGTAAGTATTCTCTTGAACTCGCTGACTGGCAGGAATAGGGCAAGGGAATTACCTGTCCACTATCCCATTACCGTAAACATCCTCCCCACTTGCGCCCTAGGGAATTGCCTCTTTTCACAGACACCGTCTGTCATTATTTGTGTACTCTCTTGCTCCCTCTTGCTCTCTCCTTCTCCCTCTTCTCCTTATCTCATATCTCATATCCGGGCTATTCTTTATGCCTCCTCTAGACACGCGTTATCTCAAATGCAGAACTGCATAACGATAATACCTAGAACCTAGTGACGAGGCAGTCAGCTCTGAACCCAAGCAGCTACACTCAGCTATCCCACTACTCGCTGGTTCTACACGTCGCCTTCGCTCTTACATCTTCTATACTCACAACAAGCCGCTTGAACTTAGCTCCATAGCCGCCATCGTATGCAAACCTACCCATCAAATCTATTCGTGGCTCTCGACAGTATGTGCTTCGTTGAATTCCTCGCTTATCTCTGCGGGCACGCCTCAGTGGGTGTCAATCGCGCCTGCCCTCTGACAACACACCTATACAACAACCCATGCTGCAATAAGCCGGCAACCCGCCCTTTCCTTGTGAATACAATGTGTCACCCTTGCAACCGGGTCATGCATGGAAGGCAAGTCGACATTGCCGAGGCCGAGCATCGCTGGATGCATGAGCGCGGAGCCTGCGGTTGCGAGGTGATATTCCCCGGTTTACAGCAGCCAAGGCTTATGAAGCGGCCGTCTATTGACGACGATGAGAATGCTACTGGCTTAACGACGAAAGCGGCGGCCGGGGTTGGCACCTCAGCTGGTAGTCCTACTTTTCCAGCACACACCACGCAACCAAACTACCAGGGTCCAGGGAAAGGGGTCGAAATGCCACTGTACAAGGAAACTGCAGTTGGAAACAACGTCGAGGTCGCCGTTCGACTCGGCAGTCTGTATGGCGCTGAGTGGACAGAGGACCACGCCAAGCTTCACAAGAGCGGTAGATGCAAGTGTCCTGTCAGCTTCGAGAGATACAAGCCTCTAGATACCAGTGATTGTCAAGGTGAGACAAGGAGAGCTTAGATTTGGACTGACTTGAACTTATATGTGACTATAGACGAGACATATAACCTTGGCCGAGATCATTCGGAATCGCTGAACCAGACTTGGGAGACTCAGTACGACTTATCGTCATCTATGGACAGTCACAATCCCAACGCTCACGCTGTTGTGGCGCCTACATACACTGCCTATGCGGGAACTTCGAGTACAAATAATAACGCAGCCAATGACTCCCAGTATCGACCTGTATATAACCGGCTTCCTTCTGGACCAGTGACGCAGTATCCATACGGATATAGCCAGACTGCCTCCGGGAATTTCGCGAGGTGGACTGCCGAAGGCCCTCAGAAATCACTTCTTGACGAGATACTCGGACCGACAAGACCCGATGCTTCCCGGCATGGAGAGCGCACCTGGGATGCCCAGACGATGCATTACCCCAACGTCGGTACCCCGATTGCTGGCGTCCCAATTGCTTGCGGAATAGCACAAGAGAGTGCGTTCGCTTCGGCTGTCGAATTTCCACAGCCTGAAAGAACTATTGCCGGATTTCCCATCGGCGCCGGCCCGGAAGGAGAGTCTCATGCCGGAGATTTCGAGGCATGCTCTCTTAATTCATCAAACACTGCAGACTCGCCAGTGAGAAGACGCCGGTTGTCGTCCGAGTTTTGATTTGACCTTTCCAGCGAGGTCGAGAACTCGATGATTGACCCGAACAGAGAGTCATAGGGCTAGATCTTACGAAGCTATGCGCGGCCATATCATGATCAAAGTATCAATACGTTACCAGAAAAGTAATCATCGAGTTTTGTCACGTCACTTCGAAAGCAGAGACGTGACTAGAGGCTTCATATCAAGGAACGGAAAGGGGAAGGGGTCACAAAAGAGAAAAGTTATCCGCGCTAATCATGGTCTTGATGCTTACGAGCAAAAGAGACAAATCACATTCCATATTCGCATATCTACACGTTTTCCATGAAATTTATTTACACCGCATCGTCTATGCTTACGATTTCCAGACTGCTTCACGCCATACATACTGCATTTACCCTTTATTCGAACGGCGAGAAGGCAAAGGCATACAGAACATAGACAAAACAGTTTTATGGGCCGAGGGCTCGGTAAGATAGATTCCCATACCCAGATCATCTATGTATCTTAGAGAGGATTCCATACGGACGCGACCAGCAACCAACTGCGATTCCCTCACGAACCGGCACGAGTCACGGCATTCCTAGACGACCCACGATTCCTCCCAACGTTATTTGCTTATTTCCACATCCCGTCTTTTTTTCTTTCCTGCTCGGTAACAGCAGTGACATGTCCATTGGGGCCAACACATAATGATATCAGAACTATCTATTCTAGCACAAACCTAGAATAATCAGAGGAAGCTGGGGGCAAAGCAGGAAAAAAAAAACGAGATAGCGAGGGATATAAGGAAGGTCTAGCTTAAGGACCGGAGACAGACCTTGTGTCTAGCTAACCATCATATCCATCTCTACTTGGGGCAAACGCTTGAGCATGGGATTTAAGCTGAGAATCTCCAAGCCAAGTTGCAGGTTTACGGGAGATGTGAAGATGGAATGGCATGCATTATCAATAGACAAGCAGCGGTTACGTGTATTTCTAGCTGAAAGTTAATTGCGTTGCATTCTTGAACCGATTCTCAATGAACGTGCTCTTTAACTGTGATTCCCGTGGCACTTGATCGGGCCATAGTGGTGTAAAGTGGTGGACTTTTCGTCCCACATGTGCTCGGCTGTTCACTCCCAACACTGACTACATTCCGGTATGGACAAGAATAAAAGGCATGAGAAATTTGTTTACTTTGTTACTAACTACCTCAATTTTCATTATGATTCCATGGGCCCAGCGAGTAACATGCTACTAACTAGGGCCGACCTATAATTGGCCATTACTGAATCTTCCTTCACGTGAATTGTCACTCATTGCTCAGCACAATGTAGCATACGATGATGAGGAATATGTAAGTGATCATATATGCATATAGTTACTAGACACCTCGTGCCTGACACCCTCCAAGGGGTGGATAGCCTCTATGATGTGCGCATCTCGAGTAGAGTCTCGATCACTGCGCTTCTTGTCTCCGGCTATTGTACATATGAAAAGGGAAAGCGCAGATTCAAATGCATTTCAAGGTATCTATTTATCTTGTCTATCCTTTTCAGGTAAATCACCTATCAACCTCACCTATAGAAAAGTTAGCAGAGATACCTTGTGAACATTCTAGTGGATGGGGACTCACCGAACACCAGGTCCATGGTACCAATAACAGCGACAGCATCAGCCAAGAGATGGCCTCTTGCGACTTGGTCGAAACCACCTAAATGAGCAAAACCAGGGGCTCGGATGGAGCATCGGTACGGCCGCTCGCTGCCGTCACTGACGAGGTAGACGCCCATTTCTCCCTTCGGCGCCTCGATGGCCGAGTATGTTTCACCCGGAGGTACGGCGTAACCTTTAGTATATAGGAGGAAATGATGGATGAGGGCCTCCATGTTCTCCTTCATAGCTGTTCGCGGGGGTGGTGAGACTTTGTAGTCCTCAACCCGAACGGGGCCAGCGGGCATCTTGTTCAGGCACTGGTGGATGATACGCAGCGATTGCCGGAATTCTTCCATGCGGCACAAGTATCTGTCATAACAATCGCCGTTGATGCCGACGGGTACGTCAAACTCGACCTGGTCATAGGCATCATATGGTTGACTCTTCCGAATGTCCCACGGGACACCAGATCCACGCAGCATAACACCGGTGAAGGACAGGTTGAGAGCGTCGGTCGCAGGGACAACACCTACACCCTTTAATCGTTGAATCCAGATACGGTTATCTGTAAGCATTTCTTCGGTCTCATCGATACGGTCACCAAACTGAGTGGCCCATTGGTAAATATCGTCGAGTAGGCCAACAGGGATGTCTTGATGGACACCGCCGGGTCTAACATAGGCAGCGTGCAAACGAGCGCCTGAAACACGTTCATAGAATTCCTGTGATTGCGAATTTTACATTAGCATGCTGTAGTCGAAGGAGTTGTATATGATGACCGGATGGGTTTTGATGCCATGAGCTTGAACGTACCATCAACTTCTCACGTTCCTCGAAACCCCACAAGAAAGGTGTCAACGCGCCAACGTCCATGGCATGGGATAGGACGGACATGAGGTGGTTTAGAATACGGGTAATCTCGCCGAACAGGGTTCGAATCCACTTCGCTCTCTCGGGAATCTCGACGTTGAGAAGCTTTTCAACGGCCAAGGCGAAACATTGCTCGTTGGTCATCATGGAGACGTAATCAAGACGGTCGAAGTAGGGTAGGGCCTGCAGATACGTCTTGTACTCGATCAACTTCTCGGTGCCTCGATGTAAAAGTCCGACGTGAGGATCGGCGCGAATGATCTCCTCTCCGCTAATTTCAAGAATAAGACGCAACACACCGTGGGCGGCGGGATGCTGGGGGCCGAAGTTGACGGTGTAGTGACGGACCTTGCGGTCATTGATGCTATTCTCTCGCGAGGCCTCGATGGCGCCCTCGGCGTTCTGCATACGCTGCAATCCATAGGGATCGGCGGGATGGGCGAAGTCAGGGTCGACGGGTGTGAGGGTGGTGCGCTGAGGCAGCTCGTTGGCGGCACGCAGAGCAGTACGGGAGAAGGCGCGGATGGAGGAGGTCGGTCGTGCAAGCTGCAGGCGCCTGGCACCGCAACCTGCGATGCGGTAGAGCGACGCCATCTGCGTGTTTGGCCGGTCAATTGGCAGCGGGTTTGTTCATCGAGCTCGGTGGCAATGACGCTCTATCTAACTCGAGGAGCCGGAGGTTTAAGCTCTGGAGACCCCCAATTGGAATTAATGTGCTCGTCATTGGACCGCCACAATATTGTTCCGGCTCCACCGCTCGAACGGAGACCCACCTAAAGGTATCTCTACATATTAGGTACCTATACCTGACCTATGATTTCACCAACTTGTCAATTTCGCCTCTTGCTTCAATGATGCTGATGATGCTAATAGCAAACGTTAACACAAGTAATTTTGTCTGGAAACCGAAATGCGCGATTTGGATTGGTCTGCTAGATTCTCTAAAGAACAAAAAGCTATCTATTCATGTTCATGCATGCCCAACACTACCATAAGCTGACTTCATTTATCTACCACTAAGTAGGTATAGTAGCCTGATAAGCCAGAGATGAAGTTGAAAGACTAAGTTTCTCTTGGGAGGCTATCAAGGTAGCTCTTTTTCGCAGTGTCAAATATCCTCTTCACCTCAGCAGCCGGGATCTTCTCCTTCCTGTCAAAGGAATATACCCCGTTGACTTCTTGCTCAATGTCGGATCTAGAAAGTGATCAAAATGAGTACAAGAGCCAAGAAGAGCGGAAGTAAAATAATGGAATGATCCAAGACCAAAGGAGAACTTACAGCTGGGTATACACGAATCCAGTCACATGGCTTCCCTGACAAACCGCCTTGACGAGGGCGTCAATGCGCGTCAGGAGGTCACTCGCGTCACTGGCTGTTGTATATCCCCAATCACCACCTCCTCCTTGGGGTTGAATCTCCCCGCTTTTCGCGCCGGTAGGTGCAATGTTGACGCCGGCGAATTCGGTGCAAATGACCGGAGCCCCAGGACGATGCTTGGTACCGGGGTCGACTTCCCCAATGGGTCCCAGGAACATCGGCCGCCCGGCCCAGGCTCGATCAAGTGTTTTCTCAAGGGTTGCGCATGATTCTGAAAGAGCTGGCGCGTCTGAGTAGTCGTGAAACGTACTTAAATCTGTTAACACATGCTCCCAACCGCAATTGTCGTTGACAGGTCGCGTAGGATCGAGAGTCCTATTATCGTCTAGTTAGAATTATGCCAGGAGGGAGAGGGGGAGAAGAGAAAAGCATACTTGGTTAGATAATATAGTGAGCGAACATGGTTGCGCTGCTCGATATTATCCTTAAGACTTGGATAACCCCAGGACTCATTCACAGGAGTCCACGTAATGACAGAGGGGTGGTTAATGTCACGCTTCACAGCTTCGGCCCATTCTTGGTTCATTCGATCCTTATACTCGGCGCTGAACTCATAAGCATTTGCCATTTCACCCCATACCAGATATCCTAGCTTATCAGCCCAGTACAGAAATACAGGGTCCTCGACTTTCTGGTGTTTCCGGCATCCGTTGAATCCCATCTTTTTCGCAAGCACGATGTCCTCCTTTAGACTTTCTTGACTAGGCGGTGTTAGACCCGTCTCAGGCCAATAGCCTTGGTCGAGACATAGTGCTTGGAAGAGCGGTTTGTCATTGAGCCGGAATGTACCGTCGCCCTTGTTCCAGTCTAGATGTCGGAACCCGGTGTATGTCTTGACCTCATCAATGACTTTACCCTCCGAATCATACAATCGGATAACAAGGTCGTAAAGAGTGGGATAATCTGGCGACCAAACGGCTAGTTTGCCCTTGTACCAAAAATCGGGGTTATCATAAGATGCCACGCTAGTTAGAGACGGTGGTGCACGCCGCTTTTGATCTTCACTTAGTACTAGTGGGAGTTTCACATAAGTAAAGTCTTTGTCTTTGGGTAGGCTTTCTCTCTTCTTTCCGATTGAATAACCTTGGAGGCTTCCTTCGATCTCGACGCTATAAGCGTGACCTGCTCGTCGTCCGACAACAGCCACTTCCGCGTCGAGAACGCCACCATGAATATCGTTTGATTTCAGTACCGTGCCCGCGCTACTATTGCCCAGGCGGGTAGCCGGGACTACCTCCAGAACGACAGGTTGCCAGATGCCGCTCGATGGAGTATAGAATATACTTTCGGGCTGAGGCGCCCAGTATTGCTTCCCCCGTGGCTGGCCAAGATCATATGGCGAGTCCACCACACGTAGAACTAGCTGTAGCTCGCTTTCCCCTGTCCTTTGTCGAACAATATCTAGAACATCCGTAATGTCAACATCGAAGGGGACATGTCCACCCCGGTGCTTGCCGACAAGGTATCCCGACAGCCAGAGAGTAACGCTGTAATCAACGGCACCGAAACGGGCAAGCACACGGTCGCCAGCATCGACCTCGGCCTTGGCACGGGGGTCCGAGACCGGCCGTTCGTACCACAATACCTCGTGGGCATCCTTTTCATAGAGACCTGAGGCTGGCGTCTGAAATGTGAAAGGCACGTTTATAGGCTTCTTAGTATTCTCACGAATTTTCTCTTTCCTGGCCTCAAATCCTTTCGCAATGAGCTCGGGAAATGCGGCAAGTCGCTGGGCTTCCGCCTCGGCATCGGCGCTGCTGGAGGCCGAAACGGTGGTTACGGAAACCTTATCAGGTACGCCATTTATATGCCACAGCTCCTTCAGCCCGACATCTTTATCATCGAAAAGGACTGTCCACTGATCATTAATAGGTGCCCATCTGTGATTCGTATGAACGAAGTCAGGCCGAGGGTAAGCGTCCTTTGACTGGTAGGCCATATTTTGCTCCTTGACTGTTCAATTTGATTGATCGAGGTTGGTTGAGATGAGAAGCGAGGGAAGATAGCTGACTTAGATTACAATTGATTCTAACCTATGAGTCCCAATTCGGGGAATTGCTGTCCCTGAAATCATTGTTGCACCATGGTACGGCTTGCGTGTCAAGGCCCAATTCTGTGCCGGTGGTCTGACGTCATGCACGACGGGATGCACTGAAATCTGGACCATCTGCACCTCAAAGAGTAGGTATAATCAATAAAATGGAGAGCTGCCCATACTATGTTTCCACAAGACAGCGACTAGCAGATAGAAAAGAGAAGAACCGATATGCAGTGAGGGGTAGTGATAGATGGTGAGATTTGATCGATACTCTGTTGTTGTCCAAATCTTGGACTTCTTACGAAACGGAAACTTGCGTTGTTCGTAGGATACATTCACTGTCCGTCGGGTGTCATTAGTGCTAGCACCGCCAGGCCAGCGTAAAAATTCATACATCTGGAGGACCAGCAGACGATTGAAGGTCAGCAGTTAGTGTGTATTGATTTCTCTGTTTCGTTCTATATCAAGCAACGACATGCATTACTATTTGTATGAACCTGACAACTCCTTGTCATCGCTTAACCTGAACGCCAATATGAGAAGGGCCACAGTCTCTGACAGCCCCCTTTAATCCACCTTTAAATTCGATTCTTAAGAGATGCCTGTAACGCGCCTCACGCTCTTTCTCGCGCCCTCTCCAGTGATCATGATGATGCCTTCCATTTCCAGCGCTCTCATTGTCTCTGCAAAGTCGGATGGTTCGACTGGTATACTTGCCCCTTCGTTCAATTTTCTGCTCACCTCGCTAAACCTTACGCTTTGTCCGCCGCTTGTCAACTCATCCAACAAGCGTAGGGCCGCATCTTTCAGTTCAGCTTTGCGTTTCCTTTCTGCTGCACTCGTACCTTCAGTAAGAAGACTCATATCAATCCGGCCTTGCGAATCGGTGGCAGCAGTCTTTAGTGCAGACTGAATGAGGCGTTCAGCTTCTAGAACATCAGCCTTGGTCACAGTCTGTGATAGCCGCATTTTGGCATGAGCCTCGGCAAGCCGAATCATGGATTCTAGTTGACGAGTGGTAGCCGTAATACGTTTCTCTGCGGCGCGAACATCTTGACCTAGCTTACGCATATTGACATAGGCTTCGACAAGGGCCTGCGACGCATCCTGTGACAGTGTGGGATGTATGTGGGCGCGAGCGTATGAGATGTAGGCAGTCAAAAACTCGACGGGCTAGTAATCGTTAGCTGTCTGCTTAGATAATTTGGGGCAAAAAGAGATAAGCCACTGACCAGAATTTCATCTTTGGAGCTGGCCGACTGTGGTTTGTCCTCCAAGTACATTGACAGAAGGTGTCGTGCCAATCTCCGGTCATTTGATTCATTAACACGATCAAGTATTAGGTAGACGAGATCAAATCGTGATAAGAGTGTTGGAGGGAGGTCAATGTTTTGGGGAACGGGGAGATCAGGGTTGTACCGAGAACCAATAGGGTTAGCGGAAGCCAATATACTTGTTCTTGCATTCAGCGTTGTGATAATCCCTGCTTTTGCTACCGAAACTGTCTGCTGTTCCATGACTTCATGAAGCACAGATCTCGTAGCATCTGACATTTTATCGAACTCGTCGATACAACAAACACCGCCATCAGATAAAACAAGCGCACCAGACTCGAGCACTAACTGTCGAGTTTCAGGATCTCGACTGACATACGCCGTTAGACCAACAGCGGAAGAGCCCTTGCCGCTCGTATACACACCGCGGGGTGCAATCTTATGAACGTATTGTATTAGTTGGGACTTTGCAGTTGAAGGATCACCACACAACAAGACATTGATATCCCCGCGGTATTTGGGGCTACCGCCACGTTCAAACGTCTTATTCGTCCCGCCAAACATCTGGAGAAGGATGCCCTTTTTCACATCGTCCATTTCATAAATTGAAGGCGCCAACGATCGGGATAGGAGCTCATATATATCAGAGCGAGCGGCCGTGGTCTTAATCTGCTCTTCTTCCTCGGGGGTCAGCTTTCGCACTTCTTCAATCTGGTTGTCCGAGTCGTTGGACTCCGGCTCAAGTGTCGTAAGGTCCGCATCTAATCGTTTATCGTCGACTTTGGCAACGTGGACAACGTCCACAAAAGTCTTGAACACGCTTTTGACTGTGCGCATGCGAGGGTTGACACGGACAGGACTAACCCGGTATATACCAGTTATCCGGACACGGTCACCAGCTTTGCAAAAGTCTACCAATTCGTTGTAAACACACACAGAGACAGAATGAGGCGTCTGTCCAGCAGGCACTGCATCAGGGGTCTCTTGCAACTTGATGACCTGTTTATCTTCAAACTCGCATCGATTGTGCACGATCTGCATCGAGTTTTTTTGGGCACACATTGGCCGAGGACACTCTGTTGGTTCTCGGATCTTGCCACGGTCTAGACCCACTAGGAGTGAGTGACTGCAAACATTACATCGGAAGAATGCCTGCCTCATATCAGGGATAACGGGAGTGGTCCGAATCACAAGACCCTTGATACAAATGAGTTTGTCCATGTCCGAGGGGTTAAGATCTCGAAGATTGATAATGTCGTCCAGACCCCATGGTCGTGTCATATAGGTTTGATCCATCACTTTCTCCTCTAAAGTAGGACCCTGTTGCACGCGCTGAGACTGTACAGGCTCTTCGCTTCTCTCCGAACTGGGAAATTGCATATCAGAGCTTGGAACAGAGCTTCGTTGAGTAGCAGAAACACCGTTGCTTTGGCCCCTCTGTCTTGACATCTCCGCCTGTGCCAGTTCAATCATGACATCATGTACAGACTGATCCATAAGGGGAACTATTTCCTGCGGATAATGCTGAATCTGGTGCCATAATTTCCTAGTAGGCGGATAGAGCTTGAAATCACGAATATCTACGTAAAGAATTCGCTGGCCAAGGATTAGCATGCTCTGAAGTTCCTCCCAGTATGGTTTCGATATTGCTGTGGGGTCTGCATCTGTTTCTTGTGTTGTCATTCCATCGTTCCACATGCGATATTTCTTCGTAAAGTTCCTCAGGAAATCTTTGAAGGCGGCATAAGTATCGTCAATTGAGACCGTAGTACCCCAAATGGTAGCATTGTCTTGTCCACCAAGCGCATCTGCGTCTGAGGTTCCAGGATTCAAGTTAGAGAATGTAGCGGCATCGGAATGAATTTCGCGGACAACACGGCCGGAGTCATCGAGAATGACACGACTACCACCACGAGCACCACCACTGAAAATTTCAGAGTTGATGTCACCTCTTCGAGGCCGAGCTCGAGGAGTTCCAGCGCCACCCACGAATAGCCCACTACTTTCGCTTCGAAGGTCAGACTGAGGGTGCAAACCTCGACCAGGACTTGAGCTCGGTTCGTATCGGATAGGGGAAGATTCTGAAGTGTGAGTTAGCGAACCGATTTTTAAGATTTGGGCGATAAAGGCTCTGTAACCCACCACCTATCAGGCCCCGATGTGCCCTTGGTGTCCGATCGCCATCGGATTCAGTTGACTGAGTATGTGTCATATGACGAAGGGGTGAGCTAGGCGGTGCACCGCTATTGTTATTTGTACTCTGGCTGTCGGTACCTTGCCGCAAAGGCGACGATGCTCCATTATTATTGCCGGTTACTGGAGAAGATTGGTAGAATAATGGGCTAGACGCTAACTGCGACTGTCGATTGTTACGAGGCGTAGCATTATTCTGTGACGCTGCTTGCTGCGAACGTGTACTGCGGCTAGGAGTGCCTGCCTGCGAATTGCGCTGGCTACGGCGCTGAGTAGGAGAGGACATTGCAAACTGTGTAAGTAGACCGTAGACGGTGGGTTTGTTGTTGGTCTATACCTCAGGCAGAGTGTGGTGTTGAGGTGGGAGGTTTGAGTAAATATTTACTGCAATAACAGACGTTGAATGCGGATGAGGGGCTTTTCTGTGGTCCGTCGCGAGAAACCCCTTAACGCGTCGTAGCGCGGTCGAAGCGCGTAAAGTGGAAAATACTAGCTACCTAGTAGGTACCTAGGTACTTTATAAAGTAAAAAAGATCTGGGGTTGTATCCCTGCCGCTTGAGGGTACATAGGTACAATATTTGAAGTGCAAAGTAAACCCACTAATTGCATAGATAGTAAATCGCTTTATCCGAGCATTCTGTCATCCCGCCAATGCCACCTGCACTTCAACTGTCCTATGCAGGTGTCGGCCAGCAATCCATTAAGCAATACTAATATTCAGATTCCCACTGACACCGTGAGATAAACCGCCAGCGATCCAATTGACATAGCGCTTCTACCACTATACAATCGGTCAGGATGCCGTCTATGTCCCTGCAGTCTGTGACTGCTGTCATCATACTCAGCGTCGACGATGGCTCTGGTACGTACCCAAAAGCCCCTTGTCTAATCCCCCTTCAGCCTGGGTTTGCTCGAAGAGACTGGATGTATCTAATACGAAGCTGACTTTTTGTGTAGTAGGTAGATCATATCTCTCTCTAGACCTAGCAGTCGCGATCGTGCTGCAGGCATTGGATCGTAAATACAATGCCACCTAGTTCAGAACGCTAATCTAGGACAGAGGATATTCGCAAAATATTACAACGCCCCCCACCATGCGCCGACAGGCAGTAAGCATCAAAGGCCGCGAAGTCGGAATGCCTAGCAGCTAACAAGGCTTTCCTAGCATCTGGTGCCCCAAGCTCCCCATATTCGGACGTGAAGTCACAGAAGAGCTTCGAGAAAGGTCTACTGGAGAAGACGGCAAAACAGACTGGAGATATCATACTCTACGATAACAAGTTGGTGCTTTATAAGATGGAGTCTGACGTGATGATGTACGTCGTTGGAGGAGCCGAGGAAAATGAGGTCTTATTATACAACGTCATTTTGGCGCTGCGGGATTCGTTGCACCTGCTATTCAAGTATGTCACCTTTGTCTCTCGTTTCTATAGGATAATTGCAATGCTAATGATAAAACAGGCAATCTGTAGATAAGCGGACAGTCGTGGAAAACTACGATCTAGTATCACTGGCTATTGACGAGATCGTTGACGATGGAATTATTCTGGAAACAGACCCAACGATTATTGTACAGCGAGTCAGCAAAGCGCCCACTCAAGACGTAAATCTGAGTCGCATCGATCTCAGTGAGCAAGGAGTGAACAACCTGGCACAGCTGGGACGCGCCAAGTTAACCGACTGGCTGCGCCAAGGGCTGTAATATGGCAAAGAATCAGAGTTGTTTTGGTCCAGGGGAGAATTACGACATAATTTAGAGTCAAAGGCTCGGCATCAAGGCGTTGGCGAAAGCTGTCACATCCAAAAGGAATATGCTGTTAACTGGTCCACACGATTTGATTCTTTACATCTTAATCTGGGATGCTGCTTTGCGTAGTCTGTTCATGACCGCTGCGCCGATATCCTCACCGTCTGGTGTGCCCTCTACAAATATGACATCTGCACCCCGTCTATCTAGTTCCCGTAATGCCGCGAAGAGTCCCTGTGCTATACTCCTAGTATCCTTGCCGATGCTGATGTCTAGAACTTTCCCAACCGTGGGTCCGTCTCGTGTTTTGTACAGATCTGCGTCTCCGACTTCGAGATCTATATCTACTTGATTCTTAGGCTCGGATGATTCAACCAGCCGTTCATGCTCCTTAAAATTTCTGCAAAAAAGTCCTCCGCCTATTTGCCAACAACGAGTTCGAATGACGCCAACCACGTTACCGCTGTTCTTCAACTCAAGAGTTTGCTGATCAATACCTTCATGCAATCTCGGATAGGTAGCTTCGTAAAGAACTACCCGCGCTTTCGGGCTATAGTGTTTGTATTTCATACCCGGTGCCCTCGGTGCAGCTTTACCAGCTTCACTATGGTCTTTGTATGCTTTCTCGACGCTCTCCCAACCCGGGCATTCCCGTAGTTCCTCTATGCTCACACCACCTGGTCTTAGGACAACAGGTGGATCACAGATACCGTCCACGACTGTACTCTCGACACCAACTTGACACGGGCCGCCGTCGAGGATTAGCTCGATACGGCCATCCAGATCCTCCAGCACATGGGCTGCAGTAGTTGGTGAAGGCTTTGTAGAGGCATTAGCAGAGGGTGCAGCCAATGGAGCACCGACCAGCTTAATCAGGGAGCGTGCAAGTGGTGAGGCCGGCATCCTTACACCAAAGGTCTTCTGCCCGGCTGTAACTTCAGGAGCTAACTTCGATGGAGTTGGGTTGGGCATTAATATTGTCAACGGACCCGGCCAGAAGCGCTCGATCAGCGGCTTGTAAATCTCGGGTATCTGATCATGGATCCCGTTTGGTGTTCCATTTTGCTCAGTTGCAGGTTGTAGAAAGTGCCGGAGCATGTCCAAGTCAGCGACATGAATAATAAGAGGGTTGTCCGACGGCCTGCCTTTCGCCGAATAAATGCCCTTGACGGCAGCAGACCTTGTTGCATCAGCGCCTAGACCGTATACCGTCTCGGTTGGAAATGCAACTGGTATATCTCTGGCCTTCAGATAGTCTGCAGCCTCTCGCAAGGGCTTGGCGCTTGGCATTTGGGAAACCTCCCATTCCCTCATTTTTTCTCGACCAACATTTTCCTTAAACTCTCCGAGATCACTACTGACTACCTTCAAAATTTGGGTTCTCAGTTTTGGTGCTTGTCGCGGTAAATCCCGTGACATGGTACTGTAAGAGTTGAAAACAGCTCGAACAGATTTGAGTCCAACGTTCACAGCTCGCGTAGCCAACGTGAAGGTCGATCCCTATATCTAGGTAAAACAGGAAAATTCAAAGACCTTCAACTTTACTTTTATAAAAGTATCGCGAGTGGCCTTGCAATTGTTTTACGGGTAGAATTGTTGTCAGTAAATAGCGAGGAAAGTACGACGAAGGAAATCTTCAGTGACTCATCAAGAGACTGCATGCATGCCTCAAGCAAACCAACAGATTTCACACAAAAGTTGCAGCTTTGATGTGCACCAAGCTTACCTAGCTGCTTACCTAGCTAGGTAAGTACCCAGGCGGTAAATACCTCTTGAGAAATAACACTAAGGCAGCTAATCACCAGCAGAACTTTGACAAGTTAATACTTAGGTGTGTAAGTAGGTACTTGCCTAGTGGTCTATGCATCTATAGTGGTACAGCAACTTTGGTAGGTACAATCAGAGTGGGTATGTAGTTTTAGCAAGAGCCAGGTACCAACCCAACACTCAAGGTTGCCGCACCCTTTTAAAATGTCACCAAATAGGTAGACGATACCTACCGGCATATCTACAACGAACGGGGGCTTTCTAAGACCTCAACCCCAATCTGATGTCTTGTGCCGCTATGCACCTCTCGTCATCAATGTCCCAATGTCCGCCAACAAATTTTTAAATGGCGACCTTCCAGCCCACTCAACGCAGAAAAGTTCGCGTAAGCTGAATCTCAGCGCCTCGAACCCCTCCATTCGCGATGCCTCGTCCATCGCCGACGTTCGCGCTAGCCTGGCTGCACTCCATACTCGCGAAACCGCCATAACGAATCGCCTGGGCTCTCTCGTCTCTTCCCAAGCCGATCTGTCCCGCGAATTGGGTCGGCTTGATCTACTGCGTGCCAACCTAGGTTCCCAGGTTATCGCAACCAGGTCAATCAGCAATGGCATGCTATCGTCGGCCGCTGAGACCGCCGGTCGACTTTCCAACCGAGTCAAAGAGCTGGATCTGGAAAAAGACAGGGTACAGCAGACTTTGAAGGTTGTCGAACAAGTTGCTGAGCTCAAAGCTTGCGTCCATGGCGTGGTTGGCAGTATGGGGGCACCCCAGGATTGGGAAGCGGCAGCAGGCTACATATCGCGCGCGAGCAAAGTACCCGAGCCCATCATACGGGGTGGATTCGCAGCATCCATAGTACCGAGTGTTGAAGTCCCCGATGCCCCTTGGGTAACTCTAGAGAACTCCAAAGAAAGTCTCTGTGGTTTATTTTTACGCGAGTTCGAAAAGGCAGTTAAAGATAGCGACGGCGCCAAGATTACCCGGTTTTTTAAGCTATTTCCTTTAATTGGAAGAGGTGATGTTGGTCTAGATGTGTACGGCAGATATGTATGCCAGGGAGTTGCCGGCACTGCGCGAGCAACTTTAAGAGAAGTGGCTGGTAGTACTGGGAGAAATGACAGTTTTTTCTATGCTAATGCCCTGACAAAACTATTTGAGCACATCGCTCAGATTGTCGAGAGTCATGGCAGTCTCGTCGAGAGGCACTATGGAGAGGGCAAGATGGTCAAAGTTATCGAAAGGCTACAGATGGAAGCTGATGTACAAGGCGGCATCATATTAGATTCTTGGAGCGACGACAGGAATGTAAGCAGACGACTTACAGATGTGAAGAGTTATCCTTTCTCCTTTCTAGTGCAAAGCTTCTTGCCGCCACAGAAGACACTTGGCGCGACCCCTCGCATGAACTCACCTGCGATTGGTGGTGGGACTAACCCTCGCGCCAGTGAAGATGAGGGTGTTAATATGAAGGAAATTGACGGGCTCCTCAATGAAATATCTGTCATGCTTGGGCGTTGGTCACTATATAGTAGATTCCTGGCCGGGAAGTGCAAGGTAGGTCAGGTTCCTTCACTCATCTATCCCGATTACTAATTCGTGGCAGGGCTCGGATACCCCAGAAAATACTGCACTTTCAATACCGACGTTATTGAGTAACTCAAACCTCCAAAGAAAGGTCTCCGCAAAGCTCGTTGAGCCCTACAACTTCATGTCAACATTCTTCTTCAGGAGATCTGTTGAAAAAGCGTTTCAATTAGATGAATCCCCACCCGGGTTATCTCTAAACCTCAATAAACCTATCGAAGCGAATGCACCCTTCATTATTTCGGCTGTTGATGATGTCATGTATATCGTCAGCGCAGTCATTCAAAGATCTATCTCTACCTCTCAGCGTGAAGTGGTATCTCACGTTGTTTCATCAAGTGGCAGGGTACTTGAATCTGACTTCATTAAGATGATGCACCAGAAGATGCAAAATGAATCATATCCACGAGCCGCCGTACAGGGAGGCATGCCACCAGAAGACAAGATCGTCGCATTTATTGTTTTAATTAATAGTCTTGACGTTTCTAACGAGTACTTGGCTCGAATTATAGCCACTCGAGTTGGCAGTTCACCAGACCACCCTAATGGAACTACTCAACCCAACCCGCTTGCTGCTTCGTTCCCCTTTGACAACGACATCGTACTCGTTACATCTTCTCTTAAGAACCTACATTCAACATTCTCCGCAAAGGCGACCGAGCTCGTTAATGATGGTTTGCAGGTCCTTTTCAACCAGGTGGTCAGGCAAAAACTACGAGCGATTATGGCTGAAGCATTCCGAGACGCAGATTATTGGCGGACGGAAGAAGAGCTAGCGGAAATAGCTCTACAAAATGACGAAGATGAGGACGAACTTACAGACCGAGTACCACGGCGCTTTGAGCAGGGATGGGACGCGCTCATGAAACCTATAGCACGGCTTATGACAACCAAGACATATAACACGCTACTAGAATTAACCGCAACGCACCTCTCAAAACAGAGTTTAGAGAAAAGAATATGGAGTTATAGCGGTAAGACAAATGCGTACGGAGCGATTCGCATGGAGCGGGACTTCAACGGAATCATCAGCACAGTGGCAAAAGGGAATTACAGCGTGAGGGAGTTATTCAATAGAGTTTCACAGATCCTCATGGTTGCCAATATGGAAGATGACGAGTGGGAAGAATTGGCAGATGCGGGCGATGACGGTGGCATCGAATGGGTACTCAACCAAGAGGAAAGACGTAGAGCGCGGAACCTTGTTCGCGAGTGAATACATTGGCATATAGAAAAAGCATGATCCCATAGATCTCTCACCGTTGCCACGAGTTTATGAATACGTAAATATGTAACATGCGCTTAACTTCTACATATCTACCCGACCTGTTAGAGACTGCCTCAATCTTACTATGATCGCTTCGAATTTCTGATATACTTGAAGATCAAATACTTAGATTACGAAGTAAGACAAATGAAGTACAAATGGGTGGATGCCCCCTGGTGACCCAGGCGAAGTGCCCTGTACTAGATATACTTAGTAATTGCATAACGTATTCATAGATACCGCTGTATCTAAGTAAAGGTACCTGGGTACCTACCCATGTAGCTTTAATGTTTGGTTTGGCAGGCTAGGTTAACGTCCGAGAAACCGATTATCAACAAATTCATCAATCACAGGACATTTCTTGATCCCACACGCTGTCGACAGTAAGCTGTGTCGGCCATGGCAACGTCACATTTTGGGCTGCTCGATGAGCGTGAGGAAACAGAGCTACATAAAACACGACTATTAGCAGTTGAAGAGCGACCCTTCAAACGCCTGACCAAACGTCTAGTAGGTCCAGGTGCATTCACAAACCCCAGCAAGCTACTCCCGTCTCCGCCTCCCGAGAGCAGTCATGGCGAGGCTGTGGAAGCTATATCTTCTACGACATCACCGTCAACTGCCGATATCACAACTCTGAAGGAAGACATCACTCTTGACTTCGCCGCCTTCGACTCGTCCATTGCCCGACTGCAATTCCTTGCAACTGCCAACGCGGCTGAGCGGGAACATTATGCCGAGGCGCGGCTACGTATTCTAAACACAATGGAGTCGGTGCGCGAGGGCAATGGACAATTGCGCGTGCGTCTAGACGAGGCGCGGGCGACGCTTGCGCAGCGCCGGAAGTTCGACGAGCTCGCCGATAAGATCACCAGCAACCGCATGCTACGGACGCGGGCAGAACAACAAATCAATCTAGCGAAGCTAGCTGAGGAGTGCGATGAACTGCGCCGCGAGAGCGAGGCATACGGTGACACGTGGCGTGAGCGTAGGGCGCAATTTGAGCGGCTAGTCGACGAAGGACGGAGATTACGTGCCCTGATCCGCGACGAGAAGGAGGAGGTGGAGAGACGTGAGGGCATGGATTCTGATGCCGAAGACGGAGAGGCAGCGCCCACGCCCGGAAAGGGCATCGCTAGCGGAAACGCGACGCCGCACCCAGAGAACAGTGCCGCCCCATCAGGTAAAAGAGAGGCGGGCAGCGGAACTCCCAGACCGGAGAGCAACAGAGATGAGCGGACGCCCCGGCCTGATAGTCCTGGTGCTGCAGCAGTAGGCGGCGAGAAATCAAGGTTGGATGTTAGTGGGAGTTTTTCGAGATCTGGAAGCTTAGCTCCTAGCGTAACGGCGGCTAGTCAACAGCTCGAGGACAAAGGAGCGGAGAACGGCGAGGATATCGATATGAACGAGTTGACGACACAACGACAGAGTCAAGACGGGGATACGCCGATGGGTGAGGAATCACAAAGCACAGTACAGATCACGGTTGACGCCCCAACAAGCGTCAGCGAAGATAAGATGGACACAACCTGAGGAGGATACGAGATGGTAGTCGAGCGCACTGGTTCGTGGTGGCTGTACAATAAATATTATACCCGTAGCTCTAGTGCAGAGCTACAAAAAGAATTTTGATTGCAAGGCTTTTGAGAGTGATCATTTATATTCGTTTCGTAGGAACCTATGGAGTCATCTACCATTTCTAGTTTTCTTCCGGGAGTGTCTTGCATGCTAGCTCAACGCCGCCATGTCTATTAACTTGTGCCTAGGTCGACTTGTTTGAGTGCCACAACCTAGCCTAACGACAACTTGACTGCTCCCCATACGCATAAGGGCGTCCAGTCTTGGTTCGCAAGAGCCTTACTTATGTGCATAATTTCATTCGTCAACTAAAACTCGCGTCCCTTCACGCAACAGGAGGCTCCAGGTCACGTCCGAGCTGCATCGCCTCGTTTGCCTTGGCAATCTCATCAGCGGCGGCACCCTCACTCTCAGCTGTCGCTATCCGCTCCTCAAGCCGCTGCATAGCTTCCACGATACGCTCGCGCAAAGGCACGAACACGGCTCGGGTTTCTTCTACGGCTTTTTGCTAGTGGCACCATTATTGTTAGACACAAGGCTTTGCTTCTCAGGCGGGGGCAGAGAGCTGTGCATGGCGGATATATGGACGAATGGATGGATGGATGGGGATACAAACCTCTTGCTTGAGTATGAAAGCTGCATTTCCATCAGCAGAATCAGGCGAAGCTTTTAGCTCTGCCTCAATCTTCTTCACGCGCTCGGTTTGCTGCGCTAGTTCCTTGCGGTAGTAGCTATCCTCCTTCACGAGGCGCTGGACTGATTGGGTCGCGATGACTAGAGGTGACGGGGCCGGCATTGTGTCTGTATCGCTGGATTTTCGTGTGTTCTTAGGTGATTTCCATAGAATGGATTATTGACTCTTATTTATAAGCCGAGGAATTATACAGTTGCCTAATCTTTAGAGCTATTATCTTTTGCCTGGTCCCAACACTCTCCAACTTCACCTCTTTGCCCAGAGTAGAAGTATGTTTTGGTGGGGTTGGCGGGGTACCTGGGTACCTCTAGGTATGCATGTGCTTGTAAGAGACACCCCGATATGCAGTTAATGGGGGAATCATTATTCTCTGTGCGATAAACGAGGCTCTCTATTCCATTCAAGGAAAGACTCAAGTTGTAGGTAGGTACCTTTGCGCTCTTATCGGACCTCTCTTATCGTAACTTCCATTACAAATCGACTGTACCCATATGAATCTCATCCTCGGATTGCGCCAGACCTACGTTGAATACAAGTGCCTCTAAAGTTTCTCAACACTTCCATACTTGTTGCAATCGCCATGTCCTCTTCTCTCTCTATGCGTACGTGTCCTTCCCCTCATCCCTTTGCTTCGCTAACAACCATTTTTGTAGCGTCAATTGCTCCCAAGGCTGAATCCGCTGCTTCGGTTGCCGGCGGAAACACTGCGGCGTCGAAGCCAAAGGTCAGGACCCCCGATGTCATAATCATTATGTTCAGTCAAGTATTAACACATTTTACCTGTTCAGCCATGTTGCGTGTGCAAAGATGAAAAGGCGCAGCGAGATGACTGCATGCTCTTCTCTAAGTCGAACGACCCCACGAGCGATTGCAAACCTATTATCGACCAGTACAAGACTTGCATGGCCGGCTTTGGCTTCCAGATTTAGGGTCGAGGATCGACGAGCTAGAACGGTCTCGATTATGTAACAGACTGATGTCTCCATGTAGACTATTAATTGCCGGGTGCTGCCGAGCTTTGATTAATTGTTGTACGATAGATGGATAGAGGGTCACAACGGCCATTGATTGCATTTGCATTGCATTTGGGCGGCGTTCAGCAGAAGAGAATTACATGTCTCTCCTCTCTTTGTCAGTCAAACTCCCCGTCTTTGGCACTGATCCTATAGAGGGAATTGGATTTTTCTTTCCTTCTTTCAATCAAATGGCAATTCAACTCCGAGACGCAGAGTTGAGAGCTCATTGAACACAACAAGCCTGGGCTAATATCGAAGACTGTTTGATACAGTGCCCCCTGTCTTGTTGTTGTTGTTAAAGTTCGTTGACGGATTCATCCATCGGCAAGCTGAAGTCATTTGACGGAATTAAAGCCGCCTATTGACTAGCTAGACCATAAATGACAAAAGTAGACACGACAAGGTCGTTGCATTGGACGGTATTGTATTTATCATATCATCAGTAGTGATTGAGGGAAGACTCATGTTCGTGACACCGCTAGACTTACTGGAATCGAGGTGACGCCCCGTTACCAAGCGTATAGAGGTCCATGATGATCCTACAAAGCGTACCACTTCTGCAAATGTAGGCTTTTGATACCACGATGACAGTGTGGGGGGACGCTTAGTGTAAGCATCGTGGTCAAGGTGGTGGTGCATGAGGCATCCCAGCTGCTGTAAGCCACACACACTAGGTATGCACCAAGACGATTTGCACAGGCCATTCATCTGCCCACGATCAGCCTCGTGAGCTACAAAGTACTTTGAGCTATTCTGCCGGTATTAGGCTAAATAGGTGCATTCAACGACAGGGGCAGGCATGCAAGTGTTGGGGACTGTACACATGATGTGGTACCTACACTACTGCAAGAACCACTCGACCACGCCGCAAAGAACACATAACAACTTTGAGAGGCTCCCTTTTTAACTCCATGACAAAGAGAAATGCGAGTAATCTAGTCGAGACACCCCTTCAGGACGATCTCGACCGCATTCGAGGACCGGTACGAACTATGCCAGACACATTTGGCGAGCAGCCGTTACAATTTCTCTACCGAAGTTATTCGTGGAGAGTGCGCAGTGTAATGTGGGCACACTATCTAAGCTAATGCTAGTTCGGCATTAGGTACGGGAATTGGGGTAGAAGCGGAGAATCCCGTTCAAAGTCCCAGAGAAAACCCAGGCTAGATGGTTATATCATATGTACTAGGAAATCGTGGTATGCGTGTGTACGCTACTTAGGTCATACTATAATAACTTACACTCCATATGGAACAGTTTGAAAAACTATAGCATATGCCGAGTACTATTTCACGTTTCTCCGGCCTTGCAACGACTTCACGATACTTTCAATGCCTTAGTTTCTCATAAGAGGCACATGTAGATAGGCTATGAGCAAGCCAACTTCCACTAAGAACAGCTTGGATTAGCCACCTCCTGCAAGGTGCGGCAGCTCGGGACGCAATCCCGTCAGAGAGAGGGATATGACAGTCGCGAATGCTCTTAGCGAAGTTCCCGCCACTCATGGCCACTCCTTACGAGAACTATTAGCAAGACGACCAGGAGTCTCTCCAGTTTCTCGGGCATCACTTGTTAGCCATTGCCTATTGGCGACGTCGGTGCTTTTATTAACGACCATCCTGCCAAGAATACAGTCATCCAGAACCAATACCTAGACGTCAACATCTGGAGACTAACTCAATGCCTGTTCACTATTAATGATTAAGCTACAGTATATGAACCATTTAATATCTTGATTCCTACTTAGTGTAGTCAGATAATTTACTACCTGCAACGATTACGAGTTCCGAAGAGGCGATTCTGACCGCCAACACTGCGGTGTAACCCTCTCTAGCCGTGCCAGACCAGGCACAACGATTAAACAACGATGACCCAATGCCACCCTTCTTTTAGCACGGATGTGGTCCCCTGTTCCTGACAGACACTTGCTGTACATTGGGAGCCGTCAACCGTTTCCATCGACTTGGAGATGGTTGTCCCACTATTGGTAGGTATATAGCTTAGAATTACCTATTCTAAGCTAGGTGTATCCATGTTATGGTACCATCTCGCCGGGAAACGATTAGACTCAGTTAGGCGAGACGACACCTGGAGGCTGGGAGTACCAAGCTGGCTAGTCAACCTGCGGCATGCCACTCTTGAATAGCATGATGCGGAACAATCTCGATGGAACGATACTCCTCCAATGAAGGCGTAGTGAACGGTGTAATCTCCTACGCCTCTCTGTCAAGGCCGCGCTTGTCTCACGGTATGGAAGCAATACTCCATCAATCGGTGTTACTAAGAGGTATTTCTCCGCAATCCAGTCTACCATCCCGTCCAAAAGTGCTCTAGAAGTAATATTGTAAGTTGCTCTCACGAGACAGGGGACCATAGATCTCAAGATCGCCGCAATTCGAACTGTAGTTCGAGTATTAAGACCCGAATTATATTCCGCTGTGGGCTCATGCTTGGATGAGTAATTTAGAGCTCACTATCGCCGTAAAGCCAATTCTAGGGGGGTGCGGGTACTATTCGTAGCTGCTGCAGAGTTATTCCGGAGAAGGGCAGAATCGAGTCAAGAGGTTGGCAATGATACATAGAAGTCGAAGCCCGTTCAGAACAGACTCCGGCAACATTGCCGAAGTCGTACGCCACACGCAACATACACTCTCAGTAGCGGGTCTGTCTGTCTACCCTTGCTCCAAGCATTGATATGCTAACCTAGTAGATGGTGTCTGGTCCAGCTGAGTGAGACCTGGGACCTGAACATATTGCTCAGTAGAGAGGGGTGTCCTTTTGTATCAACGCTACTGTTCGCCAGACTAACGCCTCCTCCCCTGCCATCTCCCCCCGGTTGTAAGTAGACCGTCTGGGTGACTATCAAGGCCCCGCATGGGGTATCATGGGGTAGTGTGCAGTCTAGTATATCAAACCCCAGCTCGTGATGGCATAACCCTGTTCGAGAGCCCCAAGCAATCCCATGGGCGGGCCATGCGAGTGTGAGGAACGAGCTACTCTCTTCCGGTCCGGTTGCCCGTCTCTCAGAAACGTGCTTGCAAGGTGATCATGGCTCTGTATATATCTTCTAACTGGCCCATCTCGATTGCCCTGTCCATTGTCTTCGTGAACCACCATCTTCTCTCTCCCAGCTGTACTTTCTGCGAGGTGGGAAACTAAAAGCCTCCTTTTCCCTTTAATTAGGCGGAACTATTGTTGGAGCTTATCCTTCTGGCCTGCTTTCGTGAAGAGCACTGTCCAATATCCAAGCAGGGTCATAGTCAACATGGTCGTCGCTATTGCGGGTGCTCCCAAAAAGGAGGCTTCCGCCATAGCTGCGGATGAAGCCCCAGCGTTTGAGAAGGTCAAATGGTATAAGGAGCCTGGGCTACGGAAGCTATACTTCTATGCATTTGTCCTTTGCATTGCCTCTGCGACTACTGGATACGATGGGTACTAGCCTATATCTTTTGCTGAATACCGCATTAGAGTATAACTAATACGTTCTAGGTCGTTTCTGAACGCTGTGCAAGTTTTTCCACAATGGCAAGATTATTTCGGTCACCCTGAAGGCTCTCAACTAGGTCTTCTGGTCGCTTTATATCAGATTGGCAGCGTTGTTTCCATTCCTATCGCGTAAGTTCAAGGGTCTTGAGAGCCAAATTACTGCTTCTGACTCCTCACAGGCCTATCTTCTGCGACAACTTTGGCCGGAAAGTGCCTATCATAATCGGCTGCATAATCATGATTGCTGGTGCTGTTATACAGACAACCGCAAGCTCGATCGGTGCCTTCATGGGCGGTCGTGTATTGATGGGCTTTGGAAACAGTCTCGCCCAGATCGCCTCTCCCATGTTACTAACGGAACTCGCCCATCCTCAACACCGTGGTCGCCTCACTGCCGTGTACAACACTCTATGGAATGCCGGCGCTATTAGTAAGTGAATCTGAGAATGAACGTTAGAAGATTAGCGCTAATTGCCCAACAGTCGTCTCTGCCCTGTCGCTCGGCACCAATTACATCGATTCAAGCTGGTCATGGCGCATTCCCGCCCTCGGTCAAGGTATTCCTTCCGTTGTTCAGATCATCTTCATATGGTGGATCCCAGAGTCCCCTCGATACCTTATGGCGAAAGACAAGCACGAGAAAGCGCTCGACATTCTAGCCCGCTATCACGGCAATGGTAACGTCAACGATCCTACGGTACAGTTCGAATACCGCGAGATCAAGGAGACGATCAAGATGGAGATGGAAGCGAAGACAAATAGTTCATACCTCGACTTCTTCAGGACCAAAGGCAATCGCTACAGACTTATGATCCTTTTCTCCTTGGGTCTTTTCTCGCAGTGGTCTGGCAATGCCATTATTTCCAACTACTCCAATGTGCTCTATTCACAAGCAGGCATCGAGAGCTCGACCCAGAAATTCGGTGTAAGTCACTCGATCCATTCCACTTATACACATTAATTAACACCGTGGGCAGCTCCAAACTGGTTCCACCGCTCTCTCTCTTATTGTGTCCATCACGATGGCCACGCTTATCGACAAATTCGGCCGACGTCCCTTGTTCCTTACGGCAACGAGCGGCATGTTTGTCGTCTTCATCTTCTGGACATTGACATCGGGACTCTACGGCGAGCACAGGGCCCCGGGTGCTGATAAGGCGCTCATCGTCTTCATTTGGTTTTTCCAAATCTTCTACTCGATCGCGTGGTCGGGCCTCCTCGTGGGCTACGCTCTCGAGGTCCTTCCGTACAAGTTGCGTGCCAAGGGTCTCATGATTCTCAACATCACTATCCAAATCGCGCTGCTGCTCAACGAGTACGCCAATCCCGTGGCTTTCCAGGCCTTCGGCTTGAACCACGCGTGGAAACTGTACATCATCTACACGATCTGGATCGGTATCGAGCTCCTCTTCGTGTACTTCATGTACGTCGAAACCAAGGGCCCCACGCTCGAGGAACTGGCCAAGGTCATCGATGGCGACGATGCAAAGGTAGCACATCTTGACTTCGACCAGGTGGAGAAGGACGTGGCCCGTGAAAGCCACGAGCTTCACGACAAGGCCTAGAGTGTGTGGCTGCGGACGCTGGGAGCGCAGGCTGTTCCATAGGTAATCCAGTTTATTTTGTTCTCTTTATAATGAAACCCGCATGTTGTTGGCGTCAAGTTTGAAAGCGATTGGGTCTGGGGGATATATAAATACATGACGGGTACGGACTTCTTGATAAAATCAGATTTGGTGTGCCGGCATAGCATATCCGCAACCCCAAGGTCGCGATGATAATGTGCAACGATGTCAATGAAAAACAATCCATACCTTCTACCAGCCTTGAATGATAAGTGAGTGTTATTGATATGGCCGACGCTAATAGCATGGTGTTGATCTTTGTCGGGAGTCTGTTGCGTTATAGCTCGGACCAACCATATTCCCTCGAGGCTTTTTTCATCCCAGCCCAGGCCAGGCTTATCCGACTCCACCACCTAAACTTTCAATCATCCGCGGCAACACTGCGCACCATATTGCCCTCACTCATTCGCTTTGGTATACGGTCTTGGTCTGGTAGACGCACGATAGATAAGACGATCACTGTATCAAGCATGCGATAGCGCTTGCATATCCGCCCGCACAAGCACCCCCACACCGTACATCAGAGTCACATCTTGCAGCAATGGAGTCTTTCAGTCTCGCCGCCGAGCACGCTGGCGCTATCCAACATACGCATGTCATCCGACTCGATGCGTCAGCTATCGCGGCAGCGCGTGAACTGCGCATCGCTATCACCGTCATCATCGCCGGCTGGGTCGCTATTACCGGCCTGCGAAGCTATTTCGGACGACCTATAGAGCGACAAGGATAGGCCGTACTCTAACTCATCCTCTACCAATATTACATTCGGCTCAAACCGAGCGTTGCGAATTTACATCCATTTGACATCTCTCCTCTTCTTTGTACATAATACACCATACACACCTACGGGCATAGAGAGGATAATAGACACCATGGACAAAATACAATCAATGGTTGCTTTCCACCTGTTCATGCATCCTTTGGTGCTCCAGCGCTAGGAATACCATACCTGAATCCACAGGGATAGGGAAAGAAACGAAACGAAACGAGTGCATCAATGGACATATATCAGAATAATTATACTCTTGAATTGTTATTTTTTATCATCTTTAGTCATGTTGGCAGGGAGCCTGTAGTTTTAAGATATCTCTCACTCGAGGCTTATTGCTCCTTGCAGCCAATTGGACATTACATCATCAGATTTCTTTAATCTAATTGAGATCCACTTTCTGCCCTTTTTCATCTACACCTCACATTCAGCTGTCATACACTCGCGGTACTCGCTATAAACAGCGACTTCGGAATTTTCGTGATTCCCCAGTTGCACTTATTGTTGAACGGACTAAGGTTGATTGGTAACTGCAAGATGCGCTTGTCAGGTCTCCAGAAAGAGGTGCTCTCCCTATATAGGAGCTGCCTCCGAGAAAGCCGTAAGAAACCGAAGGTCCGTTGTTTAAGCCATCGCACCTCGGGCGCGGAAACCCATAGATCCAAGGGTATAACCGTGACCGGCTAACACTGAGACAAATAGGCCGCACGTCCTCATTTCGAATCTTTTGCAAGGTGAGTGAAGATTGCAGGGCCAGTATTGATGCAAGGTCCCGAGGTCGTTGCGTACTGACACGCTTAGTAGAACGGAATTCGATAAACACATGAAGTATGACAAGAGAGACTTTGCTGCCATTGAGTTTCTCCTTCGCAAAGGTCGACGTCAGCTTGAACTCTACGCTGCACCTGGCATCAAAGACATCAGATTGTGAAATTACCAAGGTAGCTTCTGTTGGCGCCTTCTCCGCGCTCGTCGTCGTTTACGTCACGAAGCAGCATTCAGTCTAGCAATTTGGCAAGTCAAGACGGTTAAGCAACTGTTCATCTGGGAGTTCCACTCCTGCCATGCCTCTCACCGCACCACGGCTTTGTGCATTGAACCCGCTGTAGAAAGGGGAAAGTATTGTTCTCTGTAGAGAGCATCCTAGATGCCTATTCCATTCCGGCATCGTCAAACCCTGAAATACAGCTTTTCTAATAGCATAATTTTTTTCTCAATCCCTTGGAACGCTTTTTTGGAATAGAGACGATGACTACGCTCAATTTGCCTTAGAAGGGGAGTCCGCATCATCGACCAAGGTTCGATTACCCGTTGCCAACCGATGCCGGCGGAGTGCACCCCGAACGGCCTACGCATCAAATATCTCAGTCTCCTCTACCTCAAGCATCAGCTACAGTACGACACCAAAAACAACGCAGAATAAGCCGCAGTCAACATGGATTGCGAGTCAGCAGACGCTTGCCCGCGAGGTCGAGTAGGGGATCACTGCCTCCTGCTGATAATCAATTCCCCCTTTCGCCCCAATCTCCGTATTGGGGTACACTGCCGTCACCTGCAAAATCGTATAAGGACTGGACACCTGGTGATTACAAAACGAATATACCTTTGAACGAGCCTGTCACAGGCCTTGCCATTGGTAAGATAAGACATAATGCCGGGTATCTTCGTCACTTTCTAGACTCAACATATGCGAGGCGACCTGAACGGAAAACGCCAAACCGGGAAAAGCGATTTGGGCTTGCAGATCCTCTTGCCTGGGACGTTATCAATAGATCACTCACCCAGCAGCACCGATTATCCTCTTTAGTTGACCCCGATGGCCCTGGAATTCTCCCGCCGAAGCAGTCTTCCAACAAGACCATTGATGTCACCTCTAGCGATTCTAGCCAACGGAGGGCTCTCAATCGGTTTGCAAGGGAACTTGAAAAGTACGCCGATGCAGCCGGTGCTGCTGGTAAAGACCCTGTTATTACTCCCACAATATCAGAGTCCAAGGCGTCACTTCATACCGTCAAACCGTTGGTGCCTTACAAAGATGAGTTTTTGGCCGCTGGCCTTGCTGTAACATCTGCAGAGCAGAGACGGGCTTTGGCTCATCAGACAAATGCGCAAGCCACGCATCGAACAACTAAACCACATCAACACTCGAGCAGGACATTAGAGACTAGGAAGAAGCCAGCTACGCCCGGCGATGGTCCTTCGTCTAATGCAAGCCCTTCAATTTCATGTACTAGCTCTGGCTCTTACATCGAATTCAGCCCACGAGGCGGACACATGTTACATGCTGTTGATACATTGGTGCCACGAAGAGGCACTGCGAAGTCGAAATGCTGTCATCATGCTAGGAAACGTCTCATTTCCTGGTTTATCAAAAAGCCAACTAGCAAAAGCAGTAGCATACTCGCACATCATCCCCCAGTTCGAACCCACCATGTCCACGGTAGGCAAGTAAATTCGAATGGCCCATCGTCTGCTCATCTAGGGCGCCGCCGACTTCAACATAAAACGCACAAACCGTTCATACAAGACATCCCGGAGGTTCAATTGTGGCCAAAACCTGTGCCTCCCGTGAAATACGTGACCCCCAAGAAGAATCCATGCGTAGCACTCAACAGTGACTACTATGAGCAACGCGATCTGGGGTTCCACTCCGCCGAGGAAAATACGCACCAGCATGCTCCTTTTGATGCGAAGCAGTCCCTAGGTTCCTTTGGGTTGCAAGGCAAGAGAAATATAACGAAGGGTGTCCTGCCCAAGCCTCTCCCGGTACCCATAGCAACCATAGATGAAGAGACAGAGGTTAATACCTTAACGGACAACAATGCTCCAAATGGCTCTTTACCTCCTGCACATCTGAAGGAGGCGCCGAGCGTTGTAGAAGGCCCTAGCCGCCGGATCAACGGCGAGTCTTCAATGACGCACCAGTCATCGGTGCCATCTTTGCCATTCGCAGCTAGACTAGCAGCCAGTACCGCTTCGTCACTGCAGCGAGCGTTGGATGACGCATACCAGAAGGTCGAAAGCGACACTCAGAAAGCAGGCAGTCTACCAGAGAAAGAAGCTATAAAGAAGGAGCCACCACCACCAATCCCACGGCGAGATTCACGGCACAATGCGTCCCATCATCCGCACCCTCGCAGACCACGTTCGACGGACAAATTCATCTACGTGAAAAGGAATATGCCAACAGTAGAGGCATCTTCATCATCTTCCAAGCCTTTGCCACCTGCGCCACTATCTGTAGCGCAAGTTACGCCTAAGAAGCGTCCTGACATCAAACCGCCTCAGCCCAAACACACAGCCCCTCCAACGCCTCGACCCTTGACCGGGAAACGCAAGAATGCAGTAGCAGAACTGGCCAAAGCAGAGGAGATGCTGAGAGATCTAGACGTATTTCTCAACGACTACGATGATGCAGCTATTGAGGACCGGGACGTCATCAAGGGTCTACAGGTGGCCATCCACGCGGCGGCCGATGATCTATACGATGGGTACATAAGACACAAGACAGGGCTGCGAATCCGACGGTTCTTGGCGGATCTGAAGTCATTCGAAGACATAACTGAGCTTGGTCCAACAGATCAGCGGGCCAGGGAGAAGCGTGCTGAAACCAGAAGACTTGAGGGTGTTAGGAATCGGAAGAACGACCGGTGAGAGGGAGAAGATGCGTAATTATGTACCTTTCGTCGCGTGCCCATTTCTCTTGCGGACGACGGCACGACCTAGATAGTGAACAATGCCATATCTGCTATAGGCAACAACTCGAAAAGCGTTTCTACGTGATATTCCGCTTGAAATCCCATGATCTAGTTTCTAAGTCCCCAGTATAGGTACTTAAATGTAGATACAGATATAACCTTGGAACTACTACCTAGGTACATTACATAGGTAGGTAGTATGACAGGTTGCGGGGTCCGCTGTGCCCCTTTCAGTTTAGTGACGATACCTGATCGAGTCATACACAGTACATAGGTAGGTAGGTTGGCGGAGCTGATGGCGGAGTTCCTGATGCGATTTAGGTACTTTGTGAGTAGTTATGCATCTACATGCATGTCCCTGAATACTTCGGATTATCCAAGTTGAAACATTCTCACATACGGCACAGAGATCTCACTCATAGTTTTTGTCCATAGTATTGAAAAGAGTCGGGTTGGTCTTATCATCTACTATTGTAGTCACAGCCACGTATTGTTGCCAGATACACTCTCCACTACGTGGCACAAAGCATCATCATGTCGCCTAGCGGGACGGCTCAGGATGATGCTGTCCAGAAGCATCGGGCGTGCGATGAATGCCGTATGTTTTGAGCCAAAACATCCTATTAGACCGGCCGACTCACGTTGCAGCAGGAATTCGGAAGCTTGCATGTACCAAAGAACAAGATGGCTGCTCCCGATGTCGAAGAGAGAATATTCCGTGCCAGTACGCTCTTATCTATTCCCAAACCTCCTGTATAGATCGCTATTTAGATGCTATAAATGGTAGAATCTAGTCTAATGCCTATGTTGCCATAGCTACTCCCCACAAAAGCCCATGGGAAGGCCACGGAAACGCCCGCGAGAAGAGCCCGGCGAGAAACCTCTTGCCGCCGCTCCGCCAGCAAAGACGGCTATGACAGAACAGCCGCCAGACACAGAGGACCCGGGCATGGAATTCATCAACACGTTGTTGGAGGTCGACTTTGGCCTCGACTTGAACCAGTCATTTCAGCCAACGGAAGAAGCACCGACGACAACAGACGTTCCCACTCAGCTCTGGGATTACACCAACTTCGGCGAAGTCAATTTCGATTCCCAGCCCGCCGAAAACGCACCGATATTTACCCCAGTCAACATTGACCCGGCCCTGTTCATCGCACCAGCAGCGTCTACTTCGCCTTCAATGGACCAGGTCCCCGCACTATCCCCCGCAAACTCGAACACGAGCGGCTCGCCCGAGAGCGCGAGCCCTGCCGTGATGAGCTCCTCCTTGCTAGAATGTGACTGCATGGCTAGACTGTATTCGGCTTTAAACTGGATGCAGAAACTACCGGACGAGGTCGAGCCCGCAATCCGTCTCGCTCGCCTAGCTGCGAAGACGGCATACGAAGTTGTCAATTGTAATAAGTGCGGCTCGCAGCTCTTGCCCACGATGCAACACAAGGTCGGCTCGCCTTACATGATGATGATCTTCCAGAACATGATGCTCCTAGGCACGCTGATTCCGAGTATCGTGCACGCATACGCGCGGATGTTGAACATCGTCGACGAGGAAACGAATCGCGCCATCGCCGAGCGACGGAAGATGACGTTCAAATTGAACGGATTGGGAGGTATATGGGGCCACTTCGACAACATTGACGACGAGAAATGCGGCGCCAAGCGCAATTTCGCGTACAGGGAGATGGAGCCCGCCATGTGGCGTCTGACGGTGCGCGCGCTGCTGAAGATTGATGTCTACGGCATGTCGGGCCGCTGTACTGCTGCCGGAGAGATGCCTTTAGCTGCCGACCCGTTCCATCTCGGACTCAAGGACATTGTCACGCTCATGGAGGACAAGGCTAAGGCACGACATGCGCTCATGGATACCATGGTTCTTGCGGGTGTGTGGGAGAAACCGAATTGCTTCGTGGGGGCTGCGAATCCTGGAGAGCCGCCGACATGTCAGCGTATCATATCTATTGCGAGATCATCGGTCGAACGGCTGTGTATTGCGTGAGCTTTCCTGTGGTATGGCAGCGTTCTGCCATAGCAGACGGCTGATGTCTGGGCCGAAATCGGCGCAGACATGCACGGTCAACCTCTATTAGAGCCACTGCTTCAGGTTGAGAGAAGTTGCTATTAGGATCCATGACAAATGGAAACAATCTAATATGGCTGCATAGACGTTGTACATAGCTCAACTACCCCTTCAGGGCTGCGAAAAGGGAGCCCTCAACTCCACTCCACTCCACTCCACCGCATCGGTTGTTCGAGTGTCAGTTCATATGGAGAAATAGCGAACTGCGAGAGTCTTTGACGTCACTTTGCTATTTATCAGGGACTGGAAGCACGTACTCCTGCAATCTCACAATTAGCAATTGGCGAACGAATTGCTACTGTACCACTGGTATATCTAGACTTCAGGGACGCACTTGGTCTATATATTGTCCATATTTCGCGGGGTTCTCGGAATTGTGTCTTGGACGCTGGTGGTATTGATGCATTACCGAGATCGTGCAAGGACCTTGGTATGTCGAGTCCAAAGGGCTCTCAGCTTCAGTCTCAGGAACCTACAATATCTCTACCGAAATACTATCTGGACGACTAGTATGTCCGACACATTTGAGTTCCCTAGGTTCATGGCCGCAGCCTATAAGAAATCTACAAGAACAGTACCTACCTATTCTATATCAAGGTCAACCGTCTGCGGTGTGAAGTGGACTCGGGAGGTGGGATCAAGAGCAACATTGACAACATTGCCAGTCAAGAAGCGAGTCCGGAAGAGCAGTCGGGCTTCATCGAGTTTGAGTGTCACAGGGATGGCAAAAAGCAAGTTAGCGATTGAATCACCTATCATCTTGACGTCAGCCTTGACTATGTTGCTAAGATAATTGGATTTTATCTTGGGTCGAAGGATAGGAAAGCGGTTGAAGTAGTCATTTCGAAATGCTGCAACAATCTGTCACTAATACACACGTACTTTTCGATATGTCCTACATCTAGTCCCCAGATCAACACCAACTACAATGCTGTGTTGTAGTATATTTCTCTTCATCGTTCTGTCTGTCTGCTTCACATCTGTTAGACAATAGACAATGCTTCGAGGATGGCTGAGCTTGTATTAGTAGTTATGTCACTCTGCATATCTAGCACGGATCCATTACATGTTTAAGCGCACGTATAATGGGACAACTCAAGACAAAAGCAATAATTCACAAGTGCTTTTACATTTCGCTAAGTGTCATGAATTTCACCCACACACACACACACACACACACATTCCCGCTTAACCATGGTGCTCGTGTCGTAGCTAGTATAATGAATTTGCTTACTGTAGTGTTGGTATTTTCGATGAGCACATTCTCCGTATCTATGTAGGTACCTAGTGTAGGAAGATACTATAACTACCTACTTGAATGGGTAGATATTGTTGAGGTAGAGCAGGTTAGATTAGACGACGGTAGAATAAGCCAATCTAACGCCAACCAGGTAAGTTCCGGCGATAAAAATAAATCTGCTAACAGCAGGTAAACGTACGATATTTTGGTAACAGCGTACCTACTTACATAAGTACATACTGAGAAGTACAGTAGGTTGGTATGTATGTATGTGTAAGTATGTAGGTACAAGTACTTGTGGAGGGTCCTACAATCGTGCACTTATCGATACTTCCCTCCCCAACACAGATGCCTGTATTACAGTTCTGCTAGGTATATTAGGTAGCGTAGCGGCCCAGCTAGTTAGTGGTCGAGAGAGCAAAGATTTAGCGCACATCGGCCATACCGGGAAGAGCAAGTACCCAACGGGAGACCCAGCAAAAGCAGTAAAATGGCGGGCGCACGGGCTGGGCACTGGCTTGGGGCTGGCGGGACAGGGCCGGTACCTGTGCTGTAGTTGCATCATTGCTGCCGGTTTTCAATTGAGGACACGGTTGTCTACCTCCCTAGGTAGGCCAGAGTAGGCGATCCGGTGATAAAGCCTACCTACCCTAACTCAAACCTTCGACCTCATCTTTTGAGCTCCCCGGCCACTAGACTAGACTCCCCCCCCTCCGCACATTATCTGCCGAACCATCGCCAACACCCTCGACACTCGAGTCCGCATCGCGACAACCACCGCCGACGACCTGGCACTCGTGCTGCTACTGCGCCTGTTTCACTGTCTATTGTGAGCTGTGTCTCGATCCTCCCGTCCTCAACCGCCCCCGACCTCGATTCCGTCATCCCCGTCATTCCGAGATCCTACCTTGACACCGCCGACGTGTGCGACCGACTACTCACGCACCCGCCCCCTTTCCCGGCCGGAACAGCAAGTCTGCACGCGCAATTATCTGTTTCGGCAATCAATCCACCGACATGGCCCAGATCAGAGGCACCGCCGGCTACCAGCTGAGCAACCAGACCCCCTTTGGTGGGCCGAGGATGGATGGCAGCGACCCAAGTCCTCTGGATGCCATAAGGGCGCAGACTAGCAAGATCGAGGATCTCCTTGATTCCCTCAGTGGTCCCGTAAAGCCGTACGTGCGCATCTATCTTCGTCCGCTTATGCCATCGCACAGAATGATGCGCTGGTGCTTGGCGTGCATCCTAAATCCGTTGACTCGGCATCATCATTACTAACAAACTCTCCCCTTGTAGATACCTACCTGCCATTGGTCGATTCCTGATTGTTGTTACATTCCTTGAAGACGCCTTGAGAATTCTAACACAATGGAGCGATCAATTAGTCTACTTGAACTCTTATCGGCACAGTAAGCCTCTGTTCATTACCTAGTTGCTCCTTGGAAAATAAAAACCGCTCGCTAACGAAGCTGCTTGCTCAGTCCCGAGCGGTCTGACGCACATTTTCTTAATTGTAAACGTCATTGCCATGGTCTCGTGTTCTGCCCTGGTCATCGTCCGAAAGTACTCCGACTATGCCGTGGCTGGCTTGATGGGTGTTGTCGTGACCCAGGCTCTTGGCTATGGTCTTATCTTTGACCTCAACTTTTTCCTCCGTAACCTTTCCGTTATTGGTGGTCTTGTTATGGTTCTCTCCGACTCGTGGGTTCGGAAGACGAAGGCTTTTGCCGGCCTCCCTACGCTTGATGAGAAGGACCGAAAGATGTATTTCCAGTTGGCTGGCCGTGTACTCCTCATCTTCTTGTTCATTGGCTTTGTCTTTAGCGGCGAGTGGACCATTTGGCGAGTCATTGTATCTGGTATCGGTGCTGTCGCCTGTGTAATGGTTGTTGTCGGCTTTAAGGCTAAGTTCAGCGCCACTTTACTTGTTGTCATCCTGAGCGTTTTCAACTTGCTGGTCAACAACTTCTGGACTGTAAGTCACACCTCCCCTTTTCGGTTGAGTGGCAGTGGGACTAATTGCGTCACTAGCTTCACGAGCACCACCCCCATAAGGATTTCGCCAAGTATGACTTCTTCCAAATTCTGTCTATTGTCGGTGGTCTTCTCCTGCTCGTCAACAGCGGCCCTGGTCAGTTCAGCATCGACGAAAAGAAGAAGGTTTACTAGACGGTCGAGTCAAAACGATTAGTAAGGGCTACATGGCTTATGAAGAGCACTTTTGGGTACCAAAACTCTGTGTGTGCGCCATCGCGATACACTAGTTCTCTTTGACCATATGTTCCAATGCAAAAAGGAGGCTCCGCATATCATGGCGTAAACGGCGTGGACTGAATTTTCCACTTTTTGAGTTTATTTTTGAAGGCTGGGTTGAATGGACTAGGGCGAGGGTGGGATATGTTACTATGCTACCTTCTGGCCGATTCGCGGGTATGGGGTAAAAGCACGAGGTTGTAGGCTTGGTCGAATTTGCCGTGGGAATGGTGAAGACAGTTAAAAAAAGATATACAGCGGAAATACAAATCCCTATCAGCCTCAACTGCAACAATTTGATCAGATCTTTGCACGTCTTTGCAAGTTTACCAGTGTTTACGCTCTATGGCATCTAAGTCATACAGAATCAACCGTGGGTATAGCTGGTCTCTATATGTTTTTGGCTCTTTGTTTTGTCTCGCATTGCGAGAGTGTATAAGGCGTGTCTTTGGGAACTAATTATGTGGTTTACCGTTTATATAACGCTAGCTATATGTAAGGAACTTAATTACTATTCTACGGGCTCTTCCCTCTTTTTTATTATTAATTTTTTTCTTTCCCCAAGAAAAGAAAAGAAAAACAAAAAGAAAAAAAGAAAATAATTCCTTCTATGTAATCTAGTTATTTAAAATGTTTTTATCCCCTTTTACGCTCGAAGATACCAGGGTGAAGATAAACACAGTTATAGGAAGACGAGCGATGAAGAATGAAGAATGAAGAAAGCAGCTACTACGGCGCAGCCCATATCTTCCTCTTGCGTCCCATTGAAGGAGGTGCTCGTGGTTAATGCCGGTCGGCGATATGGTAGTGGCATCGGCAATATGGAGGGTATATATATAGTTTAATAGATTTCGCTGACTCTGCGACTCCTGGGTCCTCGCAGGGTGACCTCTATATGTTCGTGACTGCGTCTCGTTGACATCTATCTACATGTTGCAGCTTGAGGTGCAGCTCGATCTTGTCGGTCTCGTTCTAGGAGACCGAATCGGAGTACTCTCGTGCCTTGTCTTCATGTCTCTTTTGCCAACAACATTTTGTCTTCTGTTTGTTGCTATAAGGGTTTGGTGGTAGGGCAGCTGAGACGTTGGTTAGTTGGTAATTGATATCCCATTCTTTGGATAAGGTGCTTCTTTTTTTTGTTGATGGAAGTTGCTTGTTGTCGTCTTGAAAACGTGCTCGCAATGAGCGTATATTGCTACTCAAGTCCCATAGAGGCCGCGCGTCTAATGTAAAATCAATAATAGTAATATATCGGTGAAGAGGGAAAAATAATTCTGGCCACCGAGGGAATCGAACCCCCGGGACCTAACGATGCAGAGTAGTTATGCAGAGTAAGTATACAATCGCTAACCGCTAGGTAAAGATACAGGTAGAAATGCTTCGCTAGGCGCGTACCAACGCGGCCAGTAGCCCGGAGGTCTACTTGGGCATATAGTCTGTGTGATGGCTGGGATAAGGTTGTTGGGTTGAAGCTTATTTGGGTGAAGGCTAGAGATGGGGTCGATGATTACAGCGCACGTGGTCATGAGATTAGGATGGCTGCAATAATAGGGGAAAGTAATCCAAGGAGAAACTGAGTTGAATTTGGTCATTGCTGGCATCACTACATGGCCTGTCGAAGTTGAATAGTTGATTAGAAGTCGTTGATGCACAGCCCCATATCAATATCAATGGTCACTATCGTGACGAACACAGTGAGTTCAAAGTGTAATGAATGGCTTGAAATATGCCCGAACGAAACATACAGCGACCCTAGAATAAGTATCTCCACTCACATCAAGTATTGTTAAAAGAGCTGTGATGTAGATATTATACTTGAGTGAGAACAAGTCAAATATCAGGTACTCTGTGTATACACACAGCGAATTCTATACTACTGTACTTGTATAGAAACAAGCATTACTACGTCTTCGTGTTAGAGGCAATCAGAGAATGCATCTTTCTTTCCATCACAACATACTCTTCCAATCGTTGTGTAGAGGAGGTAAACTGCCAACTGATTGACACGGAAACAGCAAGTTTCCCCAAAAGGCGAGGTACAGAAACACATCTCAGTGTCACCCCGTTTTTAAACGAGCATGAATACCTAATATGACTCCAGTCTGGGGTTCGACCTTGATAAGACCAACTGTAGCTAGCAGCGTGTAGCATAGTCACACTTATATAGTTTCCGACTACCTAGTCGACGGGTTACACGTTCATAAGCTTTTTATAACAATGTATAAAATGTAATGTGACGTTTTATCATTGCGATTAAGCATTCATCAACAATAGAAGTCGCTTATGAAGTGATTAACTCAACACAACTGTGTAATTTAACAACGATGTTGCGTATTTTTGATTGTGGTCTCTGTACAAATACATAGTCGACAAGAAAACAGCACTTGACACCCTTTTCCCATTTATGAAAATTGACCAGGGTTAGTCGGGATTTATCTACATCCTCCCCGCATCACGTGGTGAATTCGACAGTTTTTCCCAAATAGACATAAGACGCAAGACACATTTTAAACCGTCACATCACCTTTTACAGAATTACAGCTAAAAGGCGCAACTGTTCAAGGCTTCCAGCCCCCAGTTCGATCCCTGAAGAAGTTATCAGGGTCGTACTTTGCCGCAACTTGTTGAGCGAACGCCCGACTTTCAGGGCGGAGGCGTTCCCAGTAGTTCTGTCGGTAGAAACCATAGTTCATGAAAACGGGGCAGTACACGTCGGACAAGACGCCCACTTCCTGCCATCCGAGTACGCGCTGCCGGATACCCGTGTACGTTTCCTCAAGAACGTCGCCCATCTTTTGATAGTCAATCTGTGGTATAAAGCTGTAGTTCAGCTCTAGGATGAGACGGTCCGCGTCATCATCTGCGTCTATCAAATCTGGAGCCCTGGCTTTTGCTTGCCGTGCAATGGCCTTCGGGAACGGCTGATAAGCAATTGAGGCTATGCCGCCAAGTTCGACTGCGACACTAAGTCAGTATTCCCATTTGAAGCATAGCCAGTCAGAAGCTATCTCGGATGTGGAAAGCTTTCAAGGTTTAAATTGGAGCCCGGCAGTCGATAAAACAACGAGGTGAATCTCTTGATTACTTACGTAGTGTCTTGCTCGAAACGCTGCGCCAGTGTTCATGGATGCCTTCCATCACTATGTCATTGTCTTGGCTTGAAGGCAAAGGTATGGTTTCTGTGCCAATTTGTACAACGGAGCCTTTCACGACAACCCAATTGCTGCCACTAATGTACTCGGAGTATGTCCGTTGCTTTGCAAAGTTCGCTATCGGCACCCCAGCCTCTGTGAAGTTTCGGAAAAGATCAGCAGGGGGTGTCGGCCCATCATAGAATAGGAACAGGATCCAAGTGTCGAGAAGTTCGATGTCAATGAGCTCAGGAATCACGAGCCCCGTGCTGCGTTCTGCCGTCACGATGACGGCTGCTCGGTCATCTGTGTTATACTCTGTAAAGTCTCGAACCGCCTGAAGTAGATTCGACGCTACCTATCACACAAGTCAGTGATTACTATACACGAAAGGGGCTCATCCCGCGTATCGGTAGCACGCAGAAGCAAGGAGGCCCAAATTCTGCCTGAGAAGGGAAACGATGACTCCGGGGAACTGACCTTGTCAGTATGTTTAAAAATCACATTTCCACCCCAAATATTCCCTTGGCGATACGTTTGGAGCGTGTATGTCGTTACAATGCCGACTTAAAACCCTTATTGTCAACTCATAACTAATACTTGTAGGAGTGGATTTTCGTGGAAGAGTTGAGACTGCTGTACTCACAATTATTGCCACCCCCTCGCAACGCTCGGGCTAGGTCGGCATTTTCAGTGTCTGAGGCGGTCACGATCGTTCCGTTCGCCAACACCACCTCATACTCGAGAGCTGAACTTGCTGCCCAGCCGTATTGTGCACTCATGTAAGATAGACCGCCGCCAAGCATAAGCCCACCGGTGCCAGTATTCCCAATTCGCCCACCCACGAATGTCCAGCCTGAACCCTGCAGTTTTTTCGCAATACTATTTGAGGTTAGCCATGAGTTCCTATTCTATAAGGCGGAATGTCATTTGAACAGACTCAAATGAATACGAGCGCTTTGGAGATTTTGATGAGGGGCCATGAACGACTCAAGGGGGCGTACTCGTCAAGCCGGTTACCAGGTCCCATACGCAGAACACCGGTGTTGGAATCGAGAATGGCCTCATTCAGACGTGCCGTGGAAATTAACGGTCCGCTAGCGACGCTAGAGAAGTAACTGTTGGGGTTGTGGCCTCCTGACTTAACGGCGAAACTCTCATCGCCTTCATTTATAATTTGAAGTATGGTAGACACCTCAGCCGCCGAGGTCGGGAACAGAATACAGGAAGGCTTGAGTGCGCTACACGACGTAGACCAATACTTTCCTTGCTCATCAATATAGTCTAGGTCAAGAGGATACGCCACATCGATATTCGTTTGTTTTTTTATAGTAGAACATGTATCTGCTCTACTAAGCGTAGCAGAAAGCAACAAAAGAACTAGTGATGTCCGCATTGTGGGAAGACGGTCCCAAGGTGAAACTCTCTGATCAAAGAGGTATCCAGACTGGTTCTTGACACTTGATATATCCAGGATTCTGTCACATATACACGCGGTCGGGGATTTGGTTCTTTAATATACTTACGCTCATATGGTAAGCCTCACTCACTTCGCGAAATCGAGGTCATTTCCCCCCTTGACAGCAATAACCATCACTGAGCCACTTCCGCCCTTAGGTAACTCATGAATTTCAAGTTTGAATGACATTGCAACCCTGGGCCCACCAACGGTATCTATCACCCCCATTGACGTGCGTCAAATATTGCAACGTTATACCAAGTTTACAACGCTCGCAGGCCGAGATGGCGCCTAGCTTGTGGTGAGAAAGGTGTAGAGACTGGAGACAGCGACGATCTCTCCTTTCTTTGGGACGGAATACGGCCTCGATATTGTCCCGATATGGGCGAGGTGGAAGCCAGACCATAGCCAGGTGTAACTCGTGGTTGTTGCAACGCTCTAGATCCTGCATGCTGTCTCGCGCCAAATTGAATGTGTCATCCAGACAGGGCTGCTGGGTGGGACATCGGTTATGGGATGATGGAACATGCATCCCAACACTATTGATAAGGTTTAGCTTGCAGCGGCTTGAGGTTTACTTTAGCCTATAATGTGCAGTTCAGCAACGATGGAATCTTGATCTGGGCACATTCCTGCCAATCGAGCGCTAAGCGAAGGCTCGCGTAGATATGTGCTGCTCTACTACTCTATACACACTGCAAGACGCAAAGGTCTCACCAGCTCGCACCGAAATTCGAAGTGATTTGGGACAAGAACGTCATCTCACATATGCGAAATGATGCTGCTTATTCTGGTTTTTGGTTAAGCGAGCTGAAATTGCAAGCGACACCAAAACGTGGCTCTCCTGATTGGGACTGTCCTATATCGGTCCTTTCAGATTGGGGAGGGCCCAGACGAACCTCTGAGAGGCCAGTTCGTGAACCTTTGCAAATTAGCAGTGTACTCCATGGAACTAGGAAGCATAGTTGTAGCTCCACGCCTTTTCATAATGGTTCTAGATCATCATTAACGATCTGTGGAGTGATGGACGTGTTCGGATCAGCCAGTCATAAGTTGTAGAGATAAAGAAGACCCAAGAATAATATTGCCCGCTCACGCAAGTGAACGCATGCTGTTCGCCATAACGGCTTCAGTTGTTGCAGCTGCCACCAGTCTCTGACAGTTGACAGCGCTACTCTTTAGACGGTAGAATTCCAGGTAATCAGCGGGTACTGTGTACATACACATCGTAGTACTTCGTACATGTACCACTTGGAATCAATAGGTATCACCTCCAAGGCAACTCTGTAATTAATGATATCGAGATAAATCAGACAACCAATATGTTCGAGCCACTTCTCGAAGCAGCTCGAAAAATTGATAATACGAGCCTACTTCTGGAATGTCCAGAACATATTCTGCCGGGTAGGTTGGTGTGAGACTCCCAGCAGGGAGTGCCCATCACCAAGTCCCTGAATGCTAACGCGGCCTGTTCTAGCTGTACCAGATGAATTTTCTTTGGACCACGTCAGGACGTTCATTGCAGAAACACATGATAGATCGGTTAGTGGCTCACTCGGGACCTGCCCATCCCGGATTTCGGGACTTTAGCTTGCATGGACTGAGTTGTACTCTAGGACTCTACTGCTGTCTTGTCGGCTATCTATGTCGCAATAAGGTCCAACAAATTGGCATCACAGCCTAGCGATGATGGCGAATATCAGAGTGTACTCGAAGATATTATTTTGAAGGTGGGCCGAATATTGGTTCCCATTTGCTCGGGCACCACATTCGATGAAGGTGTGTCCCAGTTAAACATCACATCAAGGTAGCCTTGCTCCCTAACCACTTTCCCAGACTCAACCGACTATACACTTTTATCGAAAAATGGTCTGCTCGGCCTACATATCATTGGTCTACTTTTGGCTCTCAAGCCTGGAGGCACCTTGGTGCTTCCAACTGAAACACTCCTCTCTATCATCGCATTCACAAATCCAGATGACCCCTGGAGCTCAAGCTCCAGTGCCAAGCTCGCTCACACCCTCCTTACAGAATACTTCAAGAACATCTCGCCACCAAAATCTCAGCAAGCTCCCACCCCATTTCCTTTCCAGCGCTCTCGAGATGCAGTGGCGGAGAGAAAACCAAGTGAAAAGCCACCAAAGACAGAACAAGAATGCTTCATAACCGAAGACATATTGACAGGTTTTCTCCGGCCGTTGTTCGCAAGGTCCCGCCCGGCAACAGTGACGGCGTCCGGGCGCCCAGCCGCCTTCCCCGAGAAGTCTTCCCGCTACACACAAGGCGATGGCTTCGGAACGGACGACGTCGCTTCCCGGAAGCCGTGGAAGTACACGCGGCGCTACGCCGTGACACTATTCGAGTGGTCCGTGGCCAACTCGAACGCCCATCTCTTTCAGGAGCACTGGCCTCTCTTCACTCCCGTCCTTCTAACGCTTCTCGACGAGCCGCAGCCAACATCTCTGAGGCTCCGCGCGCTGTCAATCTTCAGAGACTTTTGGCAGTCATGTCCAGATGGCCTGCTCGTTCGCACCGGTCTGGCCGAGGTCTTCGAGCAGGCCATTTTCCCGACAGTCTTGAACTTACCGAGTCTTACACCCGAGGCCGAATCATGTGATTTACTAGCCGCCGCGTATCCCGCACTATTTGACCTCGCTGGTCTCGGAGATCTAGATAAAGCAGGGGTTGAAAATGAAAGTGCAGACGCCGGGCTACCAAATACAGCTGACCAAAAACAGAGCGACAGAAGAGATCTTCAAAGCAAGGGGTTTTCTGAGAGTCAGCGGAAATTACTCGACAAGATATTCAGAGAAGGTATCATGGTCGGATATCACCATGCAAAAGAACATATCCGACTCGTCGATTTCTTGTGCCAAACGCTATGCCGCCTAGTGAGCGGCATGGGTATATTATCAATCAAGTATCTAAAGGTAAGTACCTCCTAGCATCATTACGCTTGGTATGAATAACAATGATCACCTCCTTTCTTTGGTCTGCACCCCTGGCATACCAAATTAGCCCCTTCACCCCCATCTTTCTCTCCAGTGAAAGATTAGCGCTCAGTAATTGCAACGGTATATAGCGTTGCATTGCATGTATTAGGCTGCACCGGCACCTTACCCCCACTTGTGGAAACCCTTTTTCAACCTCTACCAGGTCAACAACGAAAGCAAGTGAATAGTGGAACTGAGAATAATACTAGGACATCGTTCCCATGATTTCAGAGATCCTTGTCGACCCATTCGGCACCAAATACCCACCAATGCTTCTGTCTGCCACGCATCTCTTACATGCAGTCCTGCAAACATGCTGGCCTCGAATTCCACATTACTGCAATGAGATTATCAGAATTGTCATGCTAGCTTGGTTGAATATCGAAGATGAGGATGCATTCCCAGCCGACGTGCAAATCAAGGCAGAGTTGAAGCAACAACTGATCAAAACGGTTGAGATGCTCTCTGCGATTATGGCAGCAGCCAAACTAGACATGTCCGATCGAGTATGCCCACTCGTGGCCAAGGAACCACAACTCCGCTCCCTTTTCAATAGCCACGAAACGAGATAAAGATCTCTACCGAGATGCGAAAAGTGCCGACAAAACTAGGGCGATTTGGAGGAGTCATCTATTGCATCAGCTGATGTTGTCGTGGGCGCAGCGGACGATGCCTAATCGACCGGCTGCTGCTTGAAGAGCGATTTGCCACGAAGCCACTTCTTGTATGCCTTGTAGCGTTTCTTAGGTAGATCCTCATCTGTGACGGTCAACGGATCAGTGCCGACGCGCAATAATTCATAGTATGCAGAGATGTCCTCCTCCGTGGTGTTCGGAGCGAGGCCATCCGTTTGCCAGTTACCATTCAGGTATTCTTGGTACTCAGACGAGTCTATATCTGTTGGTGCCTCGTTCGAGACTACAAGTGGTAGGCTCTGCGGGTGACTGACATATCGCGCGTAATCCTCCGCTTCTTGCGCACTGACCGATGGGTTCAAAGATTCTTCAACGACCTTCTTGAAAGTCCACTGAGCAGCTTTTGACTTCTCCTGGGGTGTTTGCTTTGGTTTTGGGCCGTCGATAGGCGTTTCTAATGTTTCCTTCATGATGCTGTGAGGAACGGTTGGCGCCCTGTCGGCAGGAAGTGGTTGTAGCCAACGATGGATCGAGATCCCCTTCGCAGCAGTCCTTTCGGCAGTCCGATCCGTGATGACTGAAGAAGCATCGGTATCCTGGGCCTTGATAGAATCTTGAGGATCGACAATGGTAACTCCTTTCTTGGTCACAGGCTTTTTTCTCTCATGGGGCTCTTGATCGCCCTCCGTGCGGACTCGAAAAGGGCTCAGATCATATTTACCATCTTGTGTCGACCTAAAAGGTATGTACTTGATGGTTGAGTTCATCTTGTATGAAAACATCTTTGGGAACGACGAGAGCGTAGCCGGCCTGTAGTACTCAAGCCAATAGTCATCAAAGAGGGAAACTGGCTTGCCTCGGATATCTTCTCGCAGGGGTACCGAAACGGGTAGCTTCGCTTTCTCAAGGAAAGTCGGGTTGAACCAGTTAATGTAGTTGTGCTGAGGTTTTTCAGACCATGTACGAGGATCTTCGTGATGTAGGTAGTAGTCCGTAGAAAGATCCCATAACATAGGCTGTCCTTGAGCGAAAATGTAGTTGCCTAGGAAAAGGTTGTACGCTTCCTGTCTTTGGCTGTCAAGAAACGAATTATTGTAATATCGTTTGAAACTTTCAATCATATCACGGGAATGGCTTGTCCATTGGTTAATCTTGCGGTAAGTCTCCATAGTATTCACAAGCTGAGAACCGCCGTATTGGACCGCGATTGTATCTCCATGATCATGATACATATGGGTGAAAAGATTGACTGCATCGGTGTCATAGTCGATAGACGTGTCTTCAAGGACTCCAAGAGCATGTAGCTGATGTCCAAGGGCTCGCTTACCGATAACGAACTGGGCCGCGTTGGTGCGATCCAAGCAGTCGATGCAATTTGTCCTAGCAACTCCGTTTTGAACGCTGCCCACAGTTATGTCCCCATCGCCATTCTTGAAGAAACCTGTCGTCGTAACCACAGATTCAGCAATACTTTCGAGAGTACTAATAACATCCTGGTCCCGGCTTTTGGCAGCCCTACTCATGTCCCAAGCCTTATGGATTATTTGGTGCTTTTCTGGAAGAAATTGATTGAGATAGTTGATGGCATTAGTGTATTCATGAAGCAACTTGGATTCTCGCGGCGTTCTTTCCCTAGCTTTGATCAGGTTTAGAACATAGATAGGGGAGCCATAGCGCTCAAACAAATTGTTGAAATGCAGCGCAGCAGCCGTATAAAAGGGATCAACTAAATTGAGTTCGATCGGTGGTTTGGGAGTCACGCCGATGTTGTCCTGCGTCCAGTATAGTGGAATACTACCCCTATGCTGCACATAAGAAGTAAATTGAGGGTTTGCGAAAAGCTTGGGGCCAGGTAGATGAAAGGAAGTGGTCAGGGATTCTGACACTATCTGCTCCGTCTCAACATCATTTGCAACATAGCCCAGGTCATTGGCACCGCGCTTCAGAAATCGAGCTCCAGCAAAGAATCGCGAACGGCGAGCTATGATGGTGATATGTGCTGTTCTCCCGTACACGGATATGGCAGCTTGATCTATGTATCCGTGGATAATGGGACGGCACCAATCGAAAGGATTGGAGAGGGACTCTGATGCAGGCCGCAGAAGATGGCTGTTCCAGATAAACATATTGTTATAATCGTGCTGTATTGCGCCTGGCAACGCTTTCGTTAAAATCTCACGCTCTCTACTAATGTTATGTTGTAACGTTCTTGTGATATCATAAGAGTAGCTATAATAAAACGATCTGGTCAAATCTAGATGATTGAGGATGCCCAGGAAACGAGGCTCTTCGGGATTTCGTGCGTCTGTTTTGTATTTGGCTGGAGTCAGGGGGATCAATTCGGTCCCATCTACTTGGTAAACGTAATGCCCGCCTATCATGGCCACAGTACTCTTCTTGGTAATCAGCAACATGTAATATGGCCCAGTGAACTTGATGAAGCCGAGAAGTCCCCATGTCGTGCACCGTTGTTTAATACCACCGGTAGCTTTATTTCCATGATCGATGGTGTCCAGGAGCGAGTTCATCTCCTTCCGGCCATATATGGTTTTATCCTCAGCGATACTCAAGATTGGATCCTCGTGCGTATTACGCGCAATCTTCAAGATACGGAACCGCTTCTCGGGGACATCACCGCCTACAATATAGTAGCGACTAGCCGTCTCATACAAGGTGAACTTGTGCATTTTGCACACCAACGGCATGGGCGTCCGGTCATCATCTGGCGGCGTTACCTCACGCTGCGATGTCTCTGGGCTATGGGTACGGATGAAAGGCTGGGCGACCGATGGGTCTTCATCATTGTCATATTCGGCCGTGCTTCTCGACGCTTTGATATTTTGCACTAGGGTTTCACTACTCGCGTTATTCTGTAGAAGAGGGAAGGAAGGTTCATCGTCGTCTTCGGTGGCATCCTCGTTGTTATTACCGTCAAGTTCGTTATTCACGGTCTGGATTGGGTTGGCAGACGAATCGTCTATCTCGGCGTTGGTCACAGAGCTCGATGCTTGACCGGCAGCAGTCCGAGGAGACTGGCCACTGGCCTTGGCACTATTAGATTCGTTGGTTTCTGCCATATCGGTGGCGTCCTTGTTACCGATATAGCACAAGGGAAACAGCACATTCCTTGATCGAGGTTAAGCCCGCTCTGGGTATCGGGATGGGGAGAAGGTCGGCATTATGATTGCTACACGAGACACGGGAGAGGGGATTCTGCGATATGGGAAGTTGAAGTATAATAGATTAGGTAGTTATGGCCTGTATGGGATGTGATTGACGCAAGGCAATATATCTATGTAGACACCTGGTAGACAGCTTAGCGTAAGCGGGTAGGTACCTAGCAGCACCCACCCCTCACCCCACGTGCTACTCCCCTCCTTCCAGGGTCTTCAATGATAGCTTGCAGGTACCTCTTATTTTCTGTTAAGACAGGTTTTTGTTAGTTCGGCCATGATTATCATTGGCTATAACTTTTATTCTGCCTGTATTATCGCCTAGTTATTTTAGTTATATAATAATTAGACCCTGACTATACAAAAGTTGGCCCTCGCGATTGACCTGGGGCACAAAGGCCCACCAACTCCATTCGAAGAGTTCAGACAAACGAATAGTTTCGAATGTTGCCATCAGGGGTAGCTATTGACTTCACAGTGATCCACATGTGAAATAGATGCGAAAATACTCACAGGCTTACAAGTGCGGCGCGATTTTGCGCTGCCGGCACACGAGGCAGACCCAGCTCTGTTAGTTCCGCGCGTCTGATGCACCCGCGCACCGTAACGACTGTTCTTGATTCGAACGGGCTGTTTGCGTTTCTTCTGGCGGTTATCCCTCAGAACCTGCTGAATCCTTGCTTTTTGTATCGGGTTCACGTTGAAACAGACGTTGTCTCCCTATACTATAGACCCTAACAGTAGACTTTTGTTTCTCAGCATAGGTAGCGCTGCAAAGATTACCTACCTAGGTAGTAACTCAACCACCTGCGCCCAAAAATGAATTGTATTAGGGAGAGGAATATAATCCTTCATTACGTATATCGTCAACAATATTACTATCACTATCCAGGTTCACCTGCTTGATTCGCGTAGCGAGAGGTCCTTTTTAATATCTCCCTCATCTGTCCACTGAAACTACACATGTTGACCAAATCCATTTCTACCATCCAAGGTCGTGTGAATCTTGCTTCTTGTATGTGTATCTACGTTCTTATGAAGCACACAGGTACTGACAATGTCTCATTTACAAGTCCTCGAAAGCATGCCGAAACTGAGGGTTGCACACAGAGAGAAACTCTACTAGGGGCAAGTACATGCATACTCGGATATAAATGGTTATATTGGATACCTACACCTTGCATATCCCGTTACTAGAATTAGAAGATATAGTGCAGTGGTATGCTGAAGTATGGAACTGTGTTCAAAAATTAGCTGGAGAAACTTGTATCAAGCCAAGGGAAAAGCCTAGGAAGGACACGACGTCGATAACTTTTCAACACTATATAAAGACGTCCCCTCAATTACTACTTCTGATCGGTTCACGGAGGCACAATAGCCGTTTAGTTACGAAAACTCTTAAGCATGTACTGCTGATTCTTCTGTTCAAACGCCTAGCTTGGCATCATCACAAGCGTGTACTACCATGATACGTGGCTAAATGTGTAGTCAGAAGAGCAAACCTAGCCCAGACAAGAGCGGGGAACCGAGGGACCAGCTTGCTTCCCAAATACACTCACATCCGCTGTTATACACTCCAGGCAAGCTTGACGGCAAAGGCTGTACACTGTCGTTGGATGATTTATCGGGATGAGGTGAAAGACGAATATACCACATAATGCTGGAGCCCAGATACTCATGGAGATATTGGGTACTAGAAGGCCCAAATACTGATAAATGAGCCCATATGTTGTCTCTTTATACCCGATAATTAGTGATAACAATTGTCGTACTACTCTCAACAAACCCAGCAACTGCAGCTAACTAACTCGTAGCACCTTACGATATGCCGAGTAGGCGAAGACCCTTTGGAGCAGAACAGAAATTTCCAGAGCGGTATAGCTACAACACTAGATAGTGATGCAAATACCACTAGTGGTTCATATTAAAGAGGGCACCTATTAGATAAGGTCTAGCATGAGGCGTGATATCATGGTACAAGAAACAATGAATATTTGATGACGCCGAGTCTTAACTTTAAACCAATCCGTATTTCTTAAAGAGCCGAGATGGCATGTTCTAATGGATCCCTTTGAATCTCCCAGGCAAGCCAGTCCGAGCGTGTTGTCCTACATACTGTTAGCATACCTGAAGCCAGCAACGATTGTATTTGTAGAAAAGCCTTACGGTAAGAGACCCATTCCGTTGACCTTCCATATTCCGACCGCTAACGCGACTAACTGCATGAGAACATATGCGAGTTTAACTTGCAGTATTTTGGCCTTATTCGTGTCTGACTCGAATCGCTCAAAGGCTTGGTTTGTTCCCACCAAGCCCATGATGGGGTTTTTGAAAGCCATGTAAACCATCATAATGCTGAAGATCTGCAGAGAGTTTCCAGACATGTACATCATGAAGAATGTCATGGGCAGGCTTTTGATTGGGGCTAGGGCTACTTCCCAAGCCTTCTTCAATTTTAATGTATCCATCTCCTCAGGCGTCGGCTGTTTCCGGGGCTGGACTTTAGATTCTTTCGCGGCTTGTTTCTGTAGGCAATCTGGATGAGTGGAAGATAGTATTAATCGACGGGCTATAGCCATACCTTCGACAAAGTCCCGGATGCGGCGGGATAGCCAGGAGGATCAGGTATGCTGCCGCTCTTGGATTTGTTCACTGGTGGGAAGTTGAGGTCAGTGACCCATTGAGGAATCGATGCCGCGTTGGCTGACATGGCGACCAGGGAATGCTGCGTAAGGGACCGAGTTTGATGCTTCGATGACGGCCACTAGCATATAAAGTACAGGGAGAGTTGGTGGAGGCCAAAGGGCAGTTGTGCTGCTCAATACTGTAGCAGAGATCGAAGCCGAATCTAAGGCTGAGGTCAATAGTGGATTCAAGATGCGGCCCGCAGCTCCATGATGCCCAGCTGGATCCCCAATTTGGAGCTGGCCTTAGGTAATCAAAGTATTGATATGTATGCATGTCACTAACCTAGTATGGTAGTGTAGGCGCTGCTCAATTGACATTAACCTACTCCCTGCAAGTACTTAAGCATCTACCGGTACATCATAAGTACCCGAGACCCAAGTAGATATATAAGTATGTTGCGTCTTAGCTGGGATCCTGAGGCAAAAAGACTGCCTTCTGGTAAGTAAGGATAATAATGTCTATCTAGATATGTGTTATAGATTCAATCATATCCTTTACCTATTCCATCCATCATCTATGTACTATCCTACCTACGTAGAGGCACTATTTGGTGAAGTACATACCTAATGAAGATACTCAGACAAAGTCTATGTACGTAGGGAGTACTCCACTCAACCAGTAGCGTCCCTACCTAATAGTAAATACGGAAGCTACCATGTGAAACGCCCCCTGAGCTGTTACATACTCTTACTCTACCTGGAGCTATGTACTTCCTTATTAGTAAAGCGCAATTGTAGGTATGCAGATACCTACCTTCTACCTACATTACCTAGGTATGTACATGCCGGTACTAATACTGAATTCTACCTAGTACCTACTAGTGCACTGTAAATCCCCTGACAGGACCTGACATCCCGTCTTCCGTCCTCCGTCTTCTGGACGCATCCTCACCGACCACGATTGCGCGTGCATATAGTTTTCTCGGCCAATGACCGCGAGCTCGAGCAGCTACTTTTGCAAACCTCACACGATCCCAGCCGACACTCGATCACAACGACGCCGAGCGGTTCGCCTCGACGAAAGGGGCTAAAGTCGAGCCGTGGTCAGACCGTGGTGCACATGTGACAGCGGTTCGCCAAATAGACAAGCCCCTCCTCATCTGCCACACCTGCCGTCATCCGCCTCAGACCATCCCTACTGTGTCTACCATTGGGCCGCCGCCGGTGTTGTGCATACGACATCTTTCCACCCATCGCTCACCCCTCGTCTACCCCTCCGCCGCCAGCCAGCCAGTTCCCTACCTGTGACATTGAATCACCAGTGACGCCGCTGGAGCTTCCGTTTACAGACTCTCCGCCGTCCGTTGCTTTTTCTCCTCCGTCACCATGTCGTCGAGTTCCCAGGCTGGGGATTCCAAACTCTTTGCTCGTGTAAGCGCCTTGTCTTGATACTTCTTTATGACCCAGCCACTTTCTCATTTGTATCGTTGTCCCATTCTTCCCCTTCACCTTGAACGGCTTATCCTTTGCGCTACCATCTCTGGGCCTGCGCCGTGCTCGTTCACTCGCAGGCCAGCCAAGTATCTCTATCGCATTTCTTGTTACAAGAGCACTTCGTCCATTCTCCCTTATCGCGCCCAATACCTGAGACCATCGAGTCTCTAGAGCGACCTTATGATCTCTACCCTCCGGCGCCCTAGTCAAATGCGTAGTGCATCGAACCGGTCCTCTCAGTTTTGCCAGATCCACTCACTTCCTACATATTACTATGCGACATCTTCCCAGTTGTGTCAACCATGGCAATGTTCCTCGCGTATATACCCCCGGACTATGGCTTACAACGAATGACTCTGCAGGGTAAGGTTGCCGAGCTACGAGCCGAGCTGAACAGCGGTAGCAAAAAAGACAAGAACTTCACACAGAAGAAGATTGCTTTAAAGAAGATAGTAGCCAATATGACCATGAGCAATAATGAGATGGTCTCGTTGTTCCCTGATGTGATAAGTTGTATGCAAATTCAGAGCCTAGAAATCAAGAAAATGTGAGGCCTGTTCGAGAACCATCAACTCGAGACATTCGAGCTTACTTACAACGGGGCGCAGGTGCTTTCTGTTCTTAGTGAACTATTCAAGAATGCGAGCAGAAATCGCGATAAAGGCAATTCCAGTCCTGAAACAAGCAAGTTCTTCCCTTCACTTTGAGATAGTTGGGATTTCTGGGCTGACGTCAAATAGGATATGGAAGATCCCAATCCCCTAGTCAGAGCTCTTGCCCTTCGGACTATGTCTTACGTCCATGTTCGAGAGTTCGTGGAGGCGACTGTCCCCCTCGTAAAACGGCTGCTTCGAGATGCGGACCCTTACGTTCGAAAGACAGCAGCCTACTGTGTCGCAAAGCTGTATGACCATGATAAGTTGATGGTGGAACAGTCCGACTTGATAGATAGACTGAACCAGCTGCTAAGAGATGATAACCCCACTGTCGTCGCCAGTGCATTAGCAAGTCTAATGGACATTTGGGAGCGTAGCGAGACTATCAAACTCACATTAGATTATAGCAATGCCTCCAAGATGGTGGCAATCCTGCCGGATTGTTCTGAGTATGTCAACACTTTATTCATGATATGATGCTAAAACGGCGAGACTAATGTTCGAAAGGTGGGGTCAAACATACATTCTTGAGGCTCTCATGTCATACGTGCCCCAGGAGTCGGGCGAAGCGACTCTCCTCGCGGAACGCATATCGCCGCGTCTCTCACATTCCAATTCCGCCGTGGTTCTGACATGTATACGGGTCATATTGTATCTCATGAACTATATCGCAGATGAGAAGCAAATATCAGCATTATGCCGAAAGCTGTCTCCACCACTTGTCACATTATTAGCGAAGGGACCTGAAGTTCAATATCTTGCTTTGCGAAACGCTCTACTTATCCTTCAGCGTCGGCCAGATGTTCTACGCAATGACATTCGTGTGTTTTTCTGCAAATACAACGACCCAATCTACGTCAAGGTTACGAAGCTAGAGCTCATTTTTATGCTGGCGAACGAGAAGAACATCGACGAAGTGCTCACGGAGTTGCGGGAATACGCAACTGAAGTCGATGTCCATTTCGTCCGTAAAGCTGTACGCGCCATCGGAAAGCTGGCCATTAAGATTGAGCCTGCCGCTCGACGGTGCATCAATCTTCTACTTGAACTTGTCTCTACCAAAGTTCCTTACATCGTGCAAGAAGCAACCGTCGTCATCCGCAATATTTTCCGGAAATATCCGAACCAATATGAGTCCATCATCGGGGTGCTATGCGAACATCTCGACTCGCTCGATGAGCCCGAAGCCAAGGCGGCAATGGTGTGGGTCATCGGACAATACGCTGACCGTATTGAAAACAGTGATGCCCTCCTCGAAGATTTTCTCTATTCATTCGCTGAGGAGCCGGTCGAGGTACAACTAGCTCTATTAACAGCAACCGTCAAATTGTTTATTCAGCGGCCTACTAAGGGCCAAGACCTTGTCCCTCGGGTGCTTAAATGGGCCACAGAAGAAACCGATAACCCAGACCTGCGAGACCGGGCCTATATGTACTGGAGACTTCTGAGCACCGACGTGAATCTCGCAAAGAAAATTGTCATGGGCGAGAAGCCCCCTATTACTGCTGAGTCCGAGAAGCTAGACCCGCAGACTCTCGAGGAGATGTGCCTGAACGTCGGCACTCTCGCCACCATATACTTAAAGCCTGTGCAGACCGTTTTCCGCAGCGCACGGCCCCGCCGTCTCGCCGATTCGCCAGCGTTACAGAAACACTCTCTGCCTACATCTCAGAATCTACCAGCATTTGATGTCAATAAGTCCCTCTCCATGTTCGGCATGGGTGGCCAGGCCGCCGTCGTCCGCCCCGGCAACAACGCTGCGGCGACCAATCGGCCCATAGCAGGCGTCGCCCCTGGTTCCGAAAATATGGCCGGTGCCGTGAATGATGCGGACGCGTATTTCGCCGGCGTCGGCAGCCAGCGTATGGCTGCGATGGGGATCTACGACGACGGCCTTGGCGGTGGCACCGGTAACGAGGCCGGATACGTCGTTAATCAGTTCGCGCCTCAGCAGGTTCTACAGCCTGCACAGGGAGTTGGTAGTAATGGAGATCTCCTAATGCTGTAAATAAATTCCTCGTCTTCTAAGCCCCCTTGCCTAATTCTATACATGGGAACTTGCTAGAACCTCGCACCTAGCTGCGCAAATATAAGCAAAAGGGAATGACGTTGTACTGGTGGCAGCTGTCAATTGTAACAAGATGGAATGCAGAGCAGAATGAGAGCTATTACCAATACAAGTATTGATATGTCTCCGGCTTTCCTGTCTTCCTTCTCTTAGAAGGTAGCACACAGCAAGAAGTATGTGGGTGATACGCGCAGGGGGCTATTGCTTGGATCTGTGCTCACCAACGAGAATCCACCATCAATTGTTTATAATTTCTCCTAGCATCCCAATTCACTATGATATGTTGCACAAGCAACACAAAATAATTCCAGCTGCTACTTGATGGAATTAGAAAGTCAACGAAAGTCAGCATGTTGAGTTGTACGATTAGTCTAGCATACATATTGACACAAGCAACAGATTATATGTGTAATTTCTCCTCTCACAGGCCTCCCACTAGAACGTTGCATGCAACAGCTGTGTGTTGCAGCGTACATGCTCAAACTTCCAAAATTCAAATCTTCAGACAGCCATCCTCCTCCCTGGAAATGGTGCCTATACTTATGGCTTGATAACGCAGCTACCAGTTGATGCAGCCAGAGTATATATCTAATTCAGGTGTGATCAAAGTCCATGATTGCAGGTGTTAAGACCACTTGTCTAAGCACCGCTCCCTGCCTAAATCCATCTAGCAATGCCTGCGAAAAATGTAACAGCAATGACGCTGTAGATAACAGAAAGGTGGATTTCGGCGGTGACAGATGCCCCATTCGTCCCAGTGACTAGAGCAACTGTAGGTGTTGCGGTAGTAGATGTTCCAAAGGGCCAAGTACTGTGCTGAGAAGAAATGCTGCTGCCTACGGCCAATGTAGCCGCTGCTGTAGTAGCAGCCTGGGCCGTTGAGGTGGAAATAACATTAGTGTAGATACCGGTGGTGCAGGTAGATGAAGATGTCTGTGGTCCAGTGATGCCATGGCTAGTGTACGCAGAGTTAGGGACTGTGACAGTAGTCCCAGGGGTTGTCGCCCAGCTCGGAACATTGGGTATCGTAGCCCAACCTGGGACGTTAGGTGTTGTAACTGGCCCTGGCACATTGGGTGTCGTAGCCGGGCCTATACCATTTGGTGTAGTAGCCCAGCCTGGGATATTAGGTGTCGTAGCTGGTCCTGGTACATTGTTTGTTGGAGAGCCTCCTGGTGGAACAGATGCTGAAAGTAGTCCTGAATTACTTGGTCCTTGATTACCTGGCCCTTGATTACCTGGCCCTTGATTACCTGGCCCTTGGTTACCCGGTCCTTGGCTGCCTGGTACTGTAACTGTGACTATGCCCGGCATATTTGATGGGATAGGGATGGGAGCTGGACCACCTGCACCCGGACCCGGAACGGTAACTGTGACTATGCTCGGTACGCTTGATGGGATAGAGATGGGAGCTGGACCACCCGCACCGGTACCAGGAACGGTAACAAATGTAGTAGGCAAAGCTGGGGTATTTGGGACAGATAAAGGACCCCAAGGGCCAGTACTAGACTCACATGGTACTGATAGGGGGTTGCTGGCGTGGATGGTGATAAACGTGGTAGGTAGAGTTTGCGTGATGGTCGTAACTGGGCCGTTGCCTGGACCGTTACCTGGACCGTTACCTGGAGCCGGAGCAGACTCGAGACTGATTGTAACCGTCTCAACAACGGTACCTAGTAAAGGGATCGTCACGATGGTAACGCCAGGACTGGCGCCAGCAGAGCTTGGAGACTGTTGTCCCGCTGGGTTGGGAGACTGTGCGCCAGTGGGATTAGGAGATTGACCACCTGCAGGATTCTGTGATTGTCCTGCTGTAGGACTAGATGGCTGCTGTTCTTGGCTACTAGGACCTTGCTGACCTCCAAGGCTGGGAGACTGCTGTGCTGTTGGATTTGGAGTTTGTTGTCCGGCAGGATTCGGAGACTGTTCACCCGTTGGACTTGAGGGTTGCTGTCCAGCTGTATTAGGGGGCTGTCCATAAGCACCGCTGGGTAGTCCAGACTCGCCACTACTTCCAGGGCCGCTCCCACCGCCGACTCCAGGACCATTTCCGGTAGGATTGTTACCAGTCTCACTTCCCGGACCACTTCCCGGACCAGCGCCAGGGTTGCTGCCCGGACCACTGCCTGGTCCAGTCCCCGGGCCGTTCCCAGGACCACTCCCAGCGCCGCTTCCAGGGTTGGTACCAGTGTTGCTGCCACTACCATAAGTACCGCTGGGGCCAGGAGTTTGAGCTGTGGTGCCATCTTTGAGTGCTGTCATCTGAGCAGATGAATCCTGAGGTGAAAGTATGGTTGACAAGGCAGGGGGAACAGTGGCAACCACAACAGTGGCCTCAACATTGTCAATAATACCAGGAACGATGTGGTCTCGCTTCTCTACTAGGAGCTCGGAATCAGAAGAAGAAGCGATTAGTTGACTAGCCATGACGTAAACCGTGCCTGCAACAGTGAAGGTCGAGGCAAGGGTAGGGGTAGTGGAAGTCAATACAACTGAGAAGGAGTCATCAGCCTCAGAGCCATCAGATTCGGACTGAATAGCCAAGACGACATGGCAGATGGCCAAGAGTGCCGGCCAATACATGGCTGTAAATTGTTGTGACACTGACTGGGAGTGGTATTGAACGGGCTTCTGACTAGGGTTTCACTAAGGATGATGATCGAGGAGTCCAACACCAGTCTGTTTGAAATATTAAAATATCGGCGGGGAAGCGAATGGCAGTCTCACTGAGTAGACAGCAGCTAATGAGTGACAGGGAGGCCTGGAATAGAGAACGCGGTCAAGAATGAATGGATGGATGGATGGATGGACAGGATGTTTGTGAGTGGAAGGATGGGCAAAGAGAAGAGTATCCGAGGAAGAGAGAGAGGCACTTGAAAAAGGGCGAGGGAACATCCTGAGACAGACAAACACATAAGGCAGGTGCGCGCTGGTTCCTGAATAAAAGCTGTTGAGCCGCATGGAAGGAGCTGGTTAGTAGTACCACTGAAACGGAAAGTGAGACTTAGGGTCAATGTGTAGATATGTATGTACTGCGAGACGTCGGTAATCACGGGAACGTGAGAAATTTCGAATATAAAGAAAGCTACTCGCCACAGTCTCGCCATGGGAGTGAAGCATTTCCATGCTTATTATTTCATATTACCATCTCTATATATTGAATACTTTGTAGGTAAGTGCGAGCAATCTCCTAACCATTAACTTTCGTGCTTCACGTGTTTTCATTCCAGGGGTGAAAGTGCGAGAGGTAGCGCGCACGTAACTTGGAAAGCTCGACACCACCTGAAGTTCCCCTTGGCTTTCCTACTTCTTAGCCAATGTCCCATGTCACGGCAGCCACTATGGAGATTCGCAACCTCCTGCGCAACTCTCTTCTGCCGTGTGTTAAGGGGGGGAGTCATGCAATGTTATTTCCTGAGCGAGGTAAGAGCTGAAGCTCAACGGTTGACATAACTTATGAGGAATAGGTTACAGTAGGTAGTGTCTGATGTTTTGGCTTTCAATTCAATTCAATCTCATCTTTTCTTCATTGCTGTCATCGTTTCACAGGCACATTTAGATATGGAAATGCTCCTTAACCCCCAATCTCTTGCGTCTTCTTTTTCTTCTTTATTTTTTTTTTTTTTTTTTTTTTTTACCTGGACGTATTGGATACTATGTCTTATCAGGAGGTAGAGGGATTGTTAGAAGGATTTCTCCCTTATGTCAGGTCTTCTGTGTCATGCACTTATATACACCGACCTATATTTACTGTTGCAACACTCATGTAATTGCATCCAAACCTAGGAAAGGGATGTTAAGTGTGAATGGGCTAGTAAAATCTGCGACTATGGAAGTCATTAACTACAAATTATAAATGAGAATACGCAGGCGTAGTGTAGAATCATTTGATTCATTCTTGATCGCCCGAGGATGAAAATTTATTGCTGAAGCCAGTACTACCACTGATACTGGGATACTTTGGTACTTTCTATCTCGCGTAATACGACATGGAAAGCCTACAAATAAGACCTTGTACTGAAATCTTCATGTCTGAAGAGTTTTCTTCGGGTGTTGAGATGCGAGAGCAGTATCGCGTTGTGTGCCTCAAGTTCATTTGAAGTTGCAATCTTACTAATCACGCACGTCGAGCGATGGCCGGGACATCCGGGGGCCGGGTGACGAAAAGCGGGGGCTTCCGTTGGTTAGGACAGTTAGATGGAACATGGAACTCGTCTTCCGGTCATTCCTAAATTCTTTGGACAAAAAGGGCACTGGAGATGGTGGAACTGCGACTCAGCTAGCCGAGACCTAAGTAGAGCGACGGGTTGCGCGGGGCCACGGAAATATGCGGACAAAGTTAGAGGTATTTACTCATTGCACTACGATAAGAGGTAGCAACCAGCTAGTGTGGTGGACCAAACAGCAAGGATATATCACGGGTTTACAGCCAGGAACTGAACAAGGAGACATTCGTCGCCAACTTTGCGTATTTCTTGGTACTCCAACCTTATATGGTGAGGTCACGTTACCGCGAAAAGCGGATGACTCAAAACAACAAGAGCGTTAGCTAGGAATGCCATGCTTCTTCTGGTATCTCAACCCAATCAACGGCAAGGTCAAGGACAAACCTGCATATCGCTATCGAGAATTGGTCACCACCGGTTGCTACGCAGGCCGGTTGGTGGACGCGGTAGTATTTGCTCTATCTCTAACAGCAGAACTGCAACTCTGGACGGACCGGAGACATGATGACCATGAGTAATATTTCCAACCAACAAGTCTTCAAGGCAACAAAAGGTAGGTAGCCTGTAGAACTTGTACCTGCTGGTTTGGGTCGTGATTACTGGTCTGATCTACATCAGCCACGCTGGAGGACCAATGTCACAGCATCAAGAGGTATGTGAATAACTCAACTTACTACAAGTACCCTACCACTGCCCTACCTACCTTCTACATTGTACATGTATGAGGTGAAGGGGATCATAGTCTTTGTCCCTCAATCTGGGGGCACGCCCATGATTCTAAATATCCCTCTACGAAGTACCTAGCTCACTAGGTATCGAATCAAAGTACTGGTAATGTTTTAGTGCTGGCAGGTACGGAATAGTGTATCTTGTATTACGTCGGGTGGCAAACTTGGGGACCGGGCCTTGGCTCGCCATTAAGCCACGGGCCCTTCTGGGGAGACCTGGGGACGCTCTCAAACACAAACCCGGACGGGGCTGAGACAGCGATCTGTCACGATGGACACCAGAGCCGGATAGGCACATAGAAATATATTACTGAGGCACTTGAGATATCACCATATCTGAGTATTTTTAGAGACATTTCGCATGGCGTTTCAAGCAATCGAGAGAAGCAGACATGTGAAAGTTTGGGGTATGTCTATCCGTTGCTGGACGAGAAAGGGATATTCCTGGCTAGCAGTCATCCCCCTAGACCAAACTTTAAAAACACCCGTGCACGGCTCAGCACCCGCTCTGCAAAGACGAGGTACTTTGGTACTGACAAGGGATCGGCGACCATTGGCAAGGCCCAAGCTAGCCAATGGGCGGGCTGTAACACCAGGCTTTGCTAGGTACCTAGGTACCCACCTCGCCTACCTACTTTATGCGCTATCAGCAGGCTAACAGACAGCTGCTAGGGGCTGCAAGTACCTAAACTACTACCTACATATGTACCTAACCATCTAGGTAGGTAGTAGGTACCTAGAGCAGACTACCTAGAGCTAGGTAGGTCAGTAGGGTCAGTAGGTACTCTCCTAGTGAACCTCCTCCCCAGGCTCGCCAGGCAAGGCAGGTTAACCTGTGCGGCACGGTGCCTGTCCATTCAGACCCGAAACATCATCATCTGTCTGTCATCCTCCACCACCCATTTCCAGCAACTCAGCCGACCAATCCAGCCCATTCAACTCATCACCCACCCTCGACCATCTTTCCTCATATTTCTCCAGTTATGGCAATTGTCCTTTCTCCCCACACGTGCCACTGAGATTTCCTAATAGCATTCCAACTATCCGTACAGCGTTCCATTTGTTTTGATACCAAGCCTCGAGTGTCTTGCGCCTCGTCCGCCTCACCCTCCTTTATTCCCTTCCCGGGCACCCGATCCCGACAGACAGGTGAATGTCTCAATTCCGTAGCCAATAATTTCCCTACACCGCATTCAGCTTGAGACTGCTTGCATATCGACGCGCTATTTCGACTGTCCCTTCTTCGTGGCGACTACACTACTTCATTAATCTACTGCTATTCGAACCTGTGTTCGACCTCGTCGTCCTTAGCTCAGTACGGTTACCGGCTGACCGACCGTGACAACTATGGCTGACAGCGTATCAGCCTCTGTCGGTGGCGAGCAAGGCCCTAGAGAGCAAAGGTTGTCAATGCACCAGCCTGCTGGCGACGTGGAAATGGAAGACCTCTCAAAATCACAGCCTGACACTGCAAATCCTGATACCGAATTACGACAGAGTCATGATGGCGAGAACAAACCAATACCGGTACCCGCCAAGGACATAATGAACCCATCGGTTGCTGAAGCGTCGTCGTCAGCCCAACGTGATGGTCCCGCATCACCCGAAAACGAAGACTTGACCATTGATCCAGTGGAATCCCCATCAAACAATGGGGTACCTGCCGTGAGCATAATGCTACAGCTTACCAATGGTGCTAGACACCCCTTCCGTATTGATGAAAAGTACCTCACTAAACGCAACATCACCATTACGGGAAAGACGGAAGACGGCAACATGGACCCTGCCAGCATTACAGTCTATACACTAAAAGAGCTTATATTAAGAGATTGGCGGGCTGAATGGGAACCTGCACCAAGGGAGCCGACGAGTATAAGATTGATACACTTTGGTAAACTTCTCGAAGATAGGAATCAACTAAGTCGTGAGTATTCCTACCGGTGGGGGTGGTTGATCCGGCAATTCGTATTAACTTGACGTCTCTTTCTAGACTATCACTTTAGCACCACCAGTAAAAATTGGGTACACATGACTGTGAAACCACAAGACCTGCTGGACGAGGAAGAAGCTGCCAAGAAGGTCAAAGATTCCAGCTCGCAGCATGGCAGAAGCGGTTGCTGCGTGATTTTATAGGCGGCGATTGGAGGATTGAGAGGATGCCTCGTAACATATTCATATTGTCTTGGTGGTTCATCTGGATTCAGCTCGTCAAACAGATGAGGTATCCATGAACTATGGCCAAAACTAGTCGTCAAACAGCCATCATTTCTGATGGCGGCATTTCGTTCTTTGTTTTTTTCTTTTTCCTTAGGACGGTGAGGCATCGGGCGGAGTTTAAAAGGAGTTATTTCATCGGCAAGGGCTGCGGAACTAGCCTATGCGAAGCGACTGTACTTTATTGTGGGAAAGATAGATGCTACTTTTCGGGGCGAAAGCGCCGAGCGACACATACTACTCACATCCTCTTAGAGGTAGGATGAGAGCTCATAAGTCATTTGGTAAGCATATTGTGGTATGGGTCATATCTGAAGCATTGGAGCGGGATGAAGTTGAGATTGGAATTATTTTGACATATTTTGAATGGCTGATTAGCAGATGTGCATTATCATGCATTAGAGGTCATGAGAAGTCTTTTAGCAAAGTTGCATATTTGATCTGAACAATGTGATGGGATGACGTTGTCTGAACACACATCAACGTTGATTTTCGGGGTGAACATAAATAGACGTAATGGCTTGTCGTGCGAAATGAGGTTTCTCTATTCCCCGATCGACAGTAATTGTGCTGTATACTGAAGGACCATCTATTCTATGCCCATTTCTTGCTCAATGATTCTAGCGGGGGGAGAAAATCGACTCGAAGTAAAAAGTTCCGTCGCCACTTTGAACCCGAATCTGAATCTCCAGATGCACGTCCTTCATTCCCGCAACCCCAGTCTCTCACGCAAAAAAAGAAAAATACCTGGAGCAGCAGTTACAGCAGGCAGTGAGACACGATTGTCGATAGTACGAGGCACCACCCAACATCACACTTTTCATTCAATTCGTTCCAGCCCAGAGAAAGTCCGTGGGTTTTTTTTATCGTCCGTCACCATCAGATCTTCAGCTTCCGCTCCATCTCCTCGTGGACACTGGCCGCACCGCGGTGTTCCTCGCCGGTGAACACGTCCTCCCAATCGCACGAGGCGTCGCGGCCGGTGAGGATGTCCTCGTGCACGCTGGCGCTGCCGACACCGGTGCTGCCGACGCCGCCGCCCAGACATACGGGCCGCCACGACCCTTCGCGCGTGATCTTGAGCTCCATGCCGCGGCGGATGGGCTCCGCCATGCCGAAGGTCTTGCGCAGCGACTCCATGCGCAGGGTCTCCTGCGTCGCCTCCCACGACTTCAGGCGGGCCTCGAGGGGGTGGCGGGACACGGGGGCCGCGGGCGTCGAGGTGGACGAGGGGATGGGCGAGGCGGCTGGGTTCAGACCTTGGCGGAGCACGTCGTAGACGCCCGGTGCTGAGGGTGCGGAGGTCGAGGGCGGCAGGTGTGTGAATGAACTGCCGTGTTGGGCGGCGGGGACGATGCGCATCGACTGCCGAGGAGGTTGGTTAGCTAGCCCTGTCTTGATGCTTGGTTTGCCTCTCGGTTTGCTATGGGATCAGCATGTTCTGCTTACCATGGCGGGCGGTTTGCTCTTTCAGTTCGCTACTCGGTATCCTCGTCAAAATTGCCTTGTAGTTGACAATAGGCTGCGTGAAGTATGTGATTTGGTAGGGATGGATGTGTATGTGTAGAGAAGATGACAGTTTGTATTGTATGGTGCCTATTGTATTGTAGGTGATGAAGCTCGGATACCTGGTACTTGGGGACAGACGTCAGGTGAATGAAGCCTAGGTCTCTCTCACTGGGCAGGCTCCAGAGAGCTTTCGCGTTAGGAGCCTTGCCAAGGCCCAGCTACAGCTGCAGTGGGACAGTCCCCGGCAAGGGAGTGGTTACTTTAGTAGTAGATAGCCCAGATAGCCCCACGGTGCCTCCTCGCCTTACCTGTTTTATTGTTAGCGACGTGCAGAGGTGTATGGTAGCAGTGCAATGCCTAGGTACCTAGATTTATCGTTGCAGTGCAGACCCGACAAAGTACTTAGAGTATACTCAAGTAAGAATTGAACGGGATTTGATTCTCTTTTCCTCTGTTTATCAAAGTACCTGCCCAGACATGGTCACTGCGCAGTTCAAGTTACCTACAATTCTATATGCCTATCCTGTTTTGGTTAGCTCCCGGCACTTGTGCTTGGCTCGGTCTTCCTTGCATCGAATCATCTTCAAGGTCGCTCCTATGTAGATGTACTTAGCTATAGATTAAAGTGTCACCGATGATCGGATGCGAATGTAATGACCATGCCTACAACTACAGATATGGATAACATCGATTGAACCAAGAGTATGAAGCTACAGTCATATCGTCGTCTATAAGTACTAGTCGAGAATGCGGCCTCCGTCTGTTCGCAGCCCCGTGGTCAATATCGCCAATGGCACCTTTTACCGCCACCACCCCAATGCTAGCTCAACTCATCCAAACCCAGCCCTCTTCAAGGGCTTGAGCTTCACACTACCTTCGGCCGCCGACCCCCCCACGCACTGGTATGTCGTTGGTCCATCATTGAGTGGTAAAACAACGTTCTTGCAACTTCTCAGAGGCGCTCACCTCTGTGTCCCCCCAGCAGCACGGACTTATCCCTATCTATCATCAGATGCAGTTTCTCACAGCCTCCGAGTGCCGAGCAGGGCAATCAGATACGTTGGGTTTAACAACGACCCGCTAACGTCTGGCATCACTACGTCACCCTATCTGTCTGCTCGCTACGAGTCTAAAAGGGAGAATACCGACTTTTCACTCCGCGATTTCTTGCTTGGCAATACCAATCTAAATGTTCTAGAACGGAAGCCGGAAGACGAGCCTAACCCTGCGCTCCTAGATCGCGTTGTAAGAGACCTGAAGCTTGCGCAGCTTCTAGATCTGCCTGTGACTTTCTTGAGCAATGGACAGGGACGCAGGGCGCGGATAGCGCGAGCTTTGCTCATGGCCCCCGAGGTCTTGCTCTTAGATGAACCATTTATGGGTCTTGATCCGCCGACGGTGTCTGGGTTAAGCCCGCTCCTCCATGCTTTGGCTAGCAATGCCAATCCAAGACTGGTCCTCAGTGCGAGGCCACAAGATCCCATTCCGGAATGGATCACACATCTGGTATACTTAAGAGCTGATTGTCAAGTCGGCGCCATGGGCGACAAGGAGACTGTCCTAGAAGGTCTTCGGAAGTATGTCCGTGGGGTATGGAATGGAGCCCTTGTTGAAGATGAGAAGTTGGCTGTACACAGTGTCGTGCAAATGGGAAGGACGCTCACTGCTGGGGGGATCTGCGGGAATCCATTGATGGGAGATGAAGCTGCCATCGAAGATAAGAAACAGATTACCAACTCAGCCGCCAATACACCAAGGAATATTGGGGAACCACTAGTGGAAATGGAGGGGTGTCAAGTGCAATACCGAGGTCAAGTTGTATTAGGTAACTGGACAGAGTACGTCAATGGCAAAGAACACCAAGGTTTGACCTGGACCGTTCGAAGAGGAGAGCGATGGGGTGTTTTTGGACCAAATGGCTCTGGAAAAACAACCATCGTATCTCTTGTCTGTTCAGATCACCCACAAACATACTCCATGCCTATCAAGCTGTTTGGGCGGAGTCGACTACCGCAGCCTGGTTCCGGCCAGCCCCCTCTAACTTTCTGGGACATTCAGGCACGGATCGGACATTCAAGCCCTGAAGTCCACTCACATATGCCGCGGAACCTCACCGTCCGTCAAGTCATCGAAAATGCATGGGCAGACACATTTCGCAGCAAGGCGAAATTGGACCAAGAGGCAACGGACAAAGTCGAGGCTTGTCTGCGTTGGTTTGAACAAGAGCTAAACCCGAGTTATAGCCAAACTGCCTCACAAGGAGTAGCGCGAAACCTTCAATGGGCGGACCACTACATGTTTGGCGAGCTTTCCTCCTCGACCCAACGTGTAGCTTTATTCCTAAGGGCAATCATCAAGAATCCAGATATTGTAGTACTCGATGAAGCATGTAGTGGGATGGACGACGGGGTCCGCGACCGCTGTCTCTTGTTTCTCGAAGCCGGTCAGACGAAACAATACGCCAAGCTCGGCGATGGCTCGGAAATCATTGTTGAGAGCGAGGTTTCTAAAAATGGCAACATCAAGTTTAGCGGTTTAAACGACAGCCAGGCGTTGATATGCATCAGCCATGTACGAGAGGAGATACCGAGTTGTGTTCGAGAGTGGATTTCGCTCCCGGAGGCGAACTCGGGCGAGCCCGCTAGATTCGGTGTTGCTGATGCGCCATTGGCCCACGACGAGAAGAGCTGGAGGCAAATCTGGGGAATGGAAGAGGTCTGATATCTTCCAAGTCATCATATTTCGCCAACTATAATGAATAGTAGATGTACAGGATAGAAAGGGGCCAATGTATAATGTATAAGCCAAAGGTTATATAGGGGTAAATAGCGTAGAACCTTGCGCGACAACAGCAAGAGTTACCGCGTTTCTCTCGTTGATCGTTAATGGTTTATCACATAGATGGGGAAGACACCTTTCAGTTTTATCCGGAGAGACTTCTGAGCGTGTTTACAACAGTAAAAGGGGTAGAAGAAGCGACAGCATCAAAAACTCATAGAATCCTAGCTCGCAATCACGATGCCTTACTTCCTACTTATGCCCGACTGACCACAGCCACCATATCCCCTTTTCGTGCCGTGTGATTTATATCGAGTTAGAGTTTCCTGGTTGGAAGCAAATCGCGGGCTTGATCCGAGTCATGTCAGTTTAACACTGCCAAATACTCCCGCTCACAAAGACGAATTCTGGTGCCGTACGTTAAGCTATCAACTAAAATCTTTGCTGGACTTGTTGGCTGGCAGAACCTTAGATAGTACCTAGGTTTAACTATTTACCTACCTGGAAGGCAACAACCGAAGCATCTAAGTGGCAGGCAGAGTAAGGTTTAGTCCCCACACTTACTTTGTATCATAGGTACTACCTAGGTTTTTGAAACAGATTTGAATCACCTACCGAAGCTTATGGATCCAGCCTAGATGCCAGGTACTATAAGAGCCTGCAGGATACATACCGGACAGGCAGATAACTACCAGACGATGGCTTACTGCTTACAGAACCAGCTTGATGAACTCATCGTGGGCGAGCTGTGGGCTGTAGCTGCGAACTATCCAATTCTAGAAATTTCTTATTATTGGAGAAACTCTTTTCCCACACAAGAACTCACTTAGGAACCCTTTGGAGGATCACGTACAAGTAATCTCACTTTGCCATCCCCAATCTCTACTCCTTGGCTGAGTATGTCCACCTCCTCTTTAGCATCAGTTAGTTCCTTCTGCTCGTCCCTTGCTAATGACTTATCCCAACTTCTTGCATCAATGCCAAGTATCCCTCCCATGCTGTTACGGTCGCCGGGCACTGAAAACTCACGGTAGGCATACCTCCATTCGTTGAGGAAGTTTCTAATTGCCTTGCCAACCTTGTCTTTGCCGTTCTTACTGTGGTGCCCTGTTCCCGTAATAGCGTAGACAGGTTTGCTCTCCTTGCTGTTGTCGAGCAGAACCGTCTCTAGGTACTCAACTGCTTCGTCGGGATGTAAACCATGGAGGTCTACGTATATCTCTGAGCTTGACGTGTTCCCTTTGTTTCGGGCTTCATACAATTCACGCGCAGCATCTCGATGTGCCTTTCGCATAAGATCATTTTCACTTTGGCCCCGAAGACTGAGCGCCTTGGCTGCCCGTGCGTCGTTGCGATTCCATGCTTGCGCAGCACTGGGACCTGTTAGAGACAACAATGAGTATTTATACGTCTCGACTCACCTCTGGAGAAACTTGTTCCGCAAGCCACCATGCTTGATGGCCTCTTGACGAGACTTTAAATACGCTTTATTCGCTTTGTCTCCAGTCTCTAGCCAAGGGATTTGTTTAGGCATGGGAATGGCCTGGGCAGCAGCACTGTTCTCTCCATTCTTTAAATTCGTCGAGCTCCCATTTCGGCCGATTTTTTTGGCATCTAGTCTGTTTGGACTGGGACTCGGTGAAGGTGACATTTTCACGATATCAGCCAAGGAGCTAGGGGTATAATTTTCCTTGTGCCCATGACCATGACCACCGCGTTTTCCATGATGTTTTTTGCTAGGTTTAGCGGAGGCAGAGCTAAGAGAAGGGAAGGCGTCGTTATCATCCATCGATGGGGCGGTGGTGCCGTCCTTGGTTTGAGGGCGGCTTCCTGGACGAGAACGCGAACGACCACCATCATTGGCTGCAAAGGCATGTACAGGCTTCAAACCTGGTGGCGGAGTGAGGGTAGCGCCAGTGTAATTGAAGCTAGGAGCATAAGGATTTAACTCTGGGGTGGCTGGGCGCAATGCTGGAAACGCGTTGTGATCTTGAACCTGAAGGTTCTGGGACTTTGGAGGCGGGGTGCTAGTGCCATCTACATTGAGTCGGTTTATCAAGTGAGCTGGATCATGAGAGAAAATGCAGGTGTCCCCTGCCAAGCAGTTTCCCATGATCCAATACCTACATTAATCAATATCTAAATCACATGTACTAGGAGCGAATCGAGTACTGACTTGCAGATGTGGTTGCTTAAATCATGGCTAAATCGACAATCGGCCCTCAAACATTGACCGGTAGACAGATAAAACTTGCAAATGATACCAGTTTTCTGCTGTATGGACGGTGTACCCGGTCTGATGTCGGGCGTAGTAGACTTACCAATGAGTAAAGCCTTCGACTCAGGGGAAAGTGCCGCAATATCGTTGGAATCCGAACCCTGGGATTCCATCATAGCCGTGATAGTTGCACTAAGATCGTAGCCATGCAATGCGAGGGCAGTTTCAATTTCCTCATCTGTCTTGGATTGGCCCAGGATAGAACGAAGCATATCATAGGGAGTCATATCCGACTGCTGCGCCGAGATGTACTCCGGCGCAGCCGCATTTAGGCCGCTCGCATTTCCCACTGATGACGATATACTAAGCGCATCGTCGCTGACGAGCCAATCGACATTTTCGGTCTGGAATTCACCATATATTTCCTGTGCAGGAGTCGTGTCGCTTGCAAACTCGTAGGCATTAAGATTTGGGCTGTGAGGGATCACAGGCGCGGCAAACGCGAGACGCGGGGAGGGTCGCGGTGATGAAAACGGGGAGACAGTGGAGGACTTTGTTCTACTGAGACTGGTGGGTATGAAGCCTGGAGGCGCTAGCGGGCTCACGCCTAAACGAGGCGACCCAGATGCAGGAGTCGAAGAGCCTCGCCACGAGGCTGGCGATGGACGGCGGAGGATGGTTTGCCGGATTGGGGGCGGTGAGGTTGCGCTACCACCAGAGTCACGGTGCCGCCATAACACATCGAGTATCGCATTTTCTAAGGATGAGCCGGTTAGAGATGTTTCTCTCTTGAGAAGGTCCTCAAGTTTGTCTGTCTTGTCTTCATCCTCGATATTTGGATCTTGAAGTATGGGGAGGCACAGGTCATATGTCTCGTCCGAGATCATGGTGATGATGACCCTGTTCCGGATGGGCGGCGGCCGAGCGAATGAAGAGAGGGAGAAAGATTAAGGCTTGAAGAGTAAAGCTGCGTATGGCTGCACTGTACAGATTGACTTAGCGGCGCATACATAATCTAGGGGTTGTAGATAAGTCGGCCGGGTCGGGACACAAGTAGAAACTGGTTAAGCATACATTTAAAGCGAAAGCAACGAGAGAAAACGTGAGGAGATGTACGCAAAGGCGCAAGATCAAGAAGACGGCGAACTAAAGGTCGAGTGCCACAAATAATAGGCGACTACTGGCATTATGCAGATGCTGTAAGACTGGAAGTGAGGCTACCCGGAGTCGAAAGGAAACGAGAGGCGACGCTAGCACACGGGTTAGGAGGGAAATATCTTCGCGAATAACTGAAGCTGGCAGAATAGACTAAAACATGGAAAGGAAAAAAAGAACGAAAGAAACAGAGCCTCGCTGGAGTTCAAGGTGCAACACGGATGGTGCTACCGGCTCGGAGGTTGGCGGTATGGAACAACAAAGATACAAAGATGCATCTGAAGAGCGAGAGGGAGGGATGGGATGGGGGTTGATGCAATCAAGTGGGGGCCAGCCATACCCAACTCCTTATTACTTATTATCATCTTACCTAAAGTAACCTACCGTCAAGTCCTTCGAAGTACCTGGCCAGGGGAATACAGCCCAGAAAGGTACCTAGGTTTTAGGTAGGTTTTAGGTCCGCGGTTAGGTTATACATATATGAGCAAAGACATGTACATAGCAGAGCAGGGCGCATAAGGGCACTGACTTATTTAAATACACAGAAGGTACTTGAGAGCTGACCTAGCTTATAGTGGAGATCTTCTAATATAATTAGTAGCTAGGTAACGTTTTAGCATCTACTTAGTATCGACGTTCTGTTTCAGTGCAGCTTCATTGAGGTGGTCGAACAGTGAGATCTGTAGGCTAAGTACATACCTACCTACTTAAACCTTACTAAGTAGAGCAATGCAAATGCAGGCCAAACTGGTTAATTGAACAGCCAGTGAGTTAATGATAAGCTGATCTAGATATTCAGGAGACAGCTACCGGTACTTATTTTATATTTGTAAGTCAGTCAATGGTGATGGGCACTGGGATCATGTGGCCTAGTTAAGATCAAGAAATTTACAGACATATATGCACCTATGTAGTATTGTATCCGCAAACAGCAAGCAAGCGACTGCCTACTGCCGCTATGCAGCATCCTCAATGTGCTAAAAAAACCGTCTTATCTTGGGCAAGAAGGACATGTTCTTCTAGATCATGACATATCGGGTCGCGTTGAGGGGGCCAGGAGGATGCTTCAGAGCTCTGCGTGTCTCTCTTTTTGTCGTCCCCATGTTGTCTCTACGGTATTTCTTCATTGTCATCTTCGGCGAATCCAAAGCTGAAGCCGCCGCCTCCATTCTCCGACTCGGACTTTGTCCCGACGGCCTCCTCCCACTTCCTTTTTTTCCTCTCGCCTCTTTGCTTGAGCTCTACGAGCGCCTCGTTTAGAAGCTCAGGATAGCTCTGTTCCAATCGTTGCACGAAAAGTTCGAAAGGATTACTAATAGTCTTGTTAAACCCTGTAACTTGATCCGGCTTATTCTTGAGGAACGAGAGAACATCTGTTAAGTGAGACTTGGGTACGAAGTTTTGTGTGAGAGCTATGCCAGTCTCAAGGTTGACAACTAAATGCCACCACCCGCTGGGCACATGCAAGATCTCTCCCGCTTTGCATACGCCCTCAATACAACCAGGAAGTTTCCGAGCCTCAACATGGAATTCGAGAAGCCACTCGGCGATGCTTAGCGGACTGGTAACCTCACTACTGTCTTCTGATACAAAGACACCAGGAACTTGTGTAGAAGGTGGGAACATAATCCAATACTTCGACCCTTGAACTGCAACTCTAGAGTCAGTACTATGCGTTGAAAATTGAGAAGGATAACACTGAAGGCCGTAATGGCCAACAACGTCGTCCATATGTGACCTCTCAAGATTTAAATGCACAGGCTATATCTAGGAAGAGACACGTACCAACAGCATTCCAAGCACTTGTCGCATTTGGGTCCTTGTGAAATGTAGAACCACTACGCTCCGGACCAACGATGAGCCATCGATGCGCCGGTCGTTCTGCACCCAGTACCTCGAACAAATCCGGACCAAAGCAGTCAGGCGGCCAGTACACCGAGCTGTTCTGCGGCCCAATTTCTATGTTCATCTTTTCTGCAAACCAGCGATCGAACAAATAAAGCGGGCTTTCGTCCTCATTTTCTGACATATACTTATAGTATGTCGAGAATGGCCAGTCAACTGCTTCAGCTCGAAAACTAACATTGGAGAACTTTTGTTGAAGTTGCTGAATGTTCCATTCTTGGCAAACCGGCCATGTTTGTATGCAATGGGTTAAGATGAAGGGCGTGTTGCTCCAACTCTGAGCGAACTCATCATAACTAAGACTCGGTAGGCGAGATATTGCATTTGACGCAGGTATAGTTGATGCGTATTTCGCTAGAGCAATATGTGAACAGACAAACGGCCTGTGCAAGACATCCGAGAAAACATTGCTACAATCAATTCTGCTTTGCTCTTCAGCTGGTATACGGAGGTATGTGGCTTTCCAAGTGCCTTTCCAGACGACCTCATTTCCCTCCTGGGAATGTGGAGACCTGCGAGACACAACTGTTAGTACCTAGTTAGTATCGGGGATAGATAATGAATCTTCGAACCCAGTTACGGAAATTTAGCAACGTTTGCGCTCCAAACTCTACCGCAGGCTGTTATACTGGATGAGTCACTACATACGCAGCTCTCGTATACAGTAGCTTTATCTCATGACAGACTAGTCTGACTCACTCAAGGTTGACTCACTCCAAGAACAGGGCTTTCCATAGATCATCCAGCTGTCCAAACGCATACAGAAAACGGCAGGTAGCGGCAAGTTTTCTTAACGAGGTTGTATCGAGATACTCGAGCAGATGTAAAATCATCTCATCTGGCAAGTGGCTCACAGTGCCTATGTGTCGCCGGGCATTGAGAACATTTGTAAAGTACAGGTTCCCAAGTGGTTTAATGCCCATAGGGTGAATGGGAATAGAATCAACAATGCTCAATTCATCCGTCCCGCCGCCGTCACCGTGACTGAGATCCTCTGCTAACAGCATTGTGTAATGGTTTGTAGTAGATGGGAGTAAGTCGACGTGGCAAATGAAGATGTTGCCAAAAATAAAGCTTAGACCTACAGTAGATCAGGAACCCTAGCAGTTGGTTGCAAAAGGATGAGTCTTGTGTGTTAGTGTATGTTTTGCAGTTTTCGACATTTGAAGCTTTAAGATAAGTTTTTTTTTTTTTTTTTTTAACTCCCTTGTCCTTCATTTAGCACATGTGAATGGTAGGCAGGTACATGTACCTTCTTAGGCCAGGGTGTAGATAATATCTGCATGGGTAGGTATCTGTACATGTACATGAGTGAGTCCTACTGAGGCGCCCATTGACATCAGAGGATGGAGGAACGGGCACAGGTGCAACCCCTCGACCCCTCTCTCTCTTCCTTCTGTTCTCTGTGCCCCATCATCAGGTCATGTCCAGGTACCCGGAAGTAGGGGGGGTGATTTAGGTACATGTACCTGACCATGGGCCATATTTGCTGCGCCCCTACTGTATTGAGTTTGGCTGCAAAGTATATCTACCTTCCAAGCGCCAACTCAGTTTCTCCGGAGTTTTGCCCCCACTCAAATTTTTTTTCCTGCCTACTAGTAGTAGTCAAGAGGTGCTTGGGCTTTTCCTCTCTCCTTCGATCCCTCTGAAATCTTCTCAGATTTATATCTACACAACATCCACCAGACAAACCTCCATTTCCGGGCCGTATCGCTCTCACGATTAGTTGAGAGCATCGCGTCCGCTAGATTCACCTACTTCGCTTCGTTGCTGCTGACTTGATTCCCTCAGTGCAAGTCCGCGACTATTTATCTCGAACCCCACCACCACTTTCGTTCTCTATTGTCTTGAATTTCAGGCTGTGCTTGGAATTCGAGGCGTAACTCAAGACTTAATCCGCAATCATGGCTACAGACAAGGGGCTCGAGGATATCGAGCAATCCCAGATCGAGTCTAACTATGACGAGACTGTCGACTCTTTCGATGACATGAGCCTGCGCTCTGAGCTTCTTCGAGGTAAGATGCGCCACCAACGATAAACCCCTCCAACGCGATCGCAAATCCAGGCGAGGCTAACATCCGCATGACATAGGCGTCTACGCTTACGGTTTCGAGCGCCCCTCTGCCATTCAGCAACGTGCTATCATGCCGGTCATTAAGGGTATGTTTTTGTGGTGTTCACCATGATCGCGTTCGGTGTGTTCTGATCAATACCCAGGTCACGATGTTATCGCGCAGGCACAGTCTGGTACTGGCAAGACCGCCACTTTCTCCATCTCTGTTCTCCAGAAGATCGACCCCAACGTCAAGCAGTGCCAGGCTCTGATTCTCGCCCCCACCCGTGAGCTTGCCCAGCAGATCCAGAAGGTTGTTGTCGCCATCGGTGATTTCATGAACATCGAGTGCCACGCCTGCATTGGTGGTACCAGCGTCCGTGACGATATGAAGGCTCTACAAGATGGCCCTCAGGTCGTCGTTGGCACTCCCGGCCGTGTTCACGATATGATTCAGCGTCGCTTCCTCAAGACCGATGGTATGAAGATGTTCGTCCTTGATGAAGCTGATGAAATGCTCTCGGTTTGTAGCCCTATCACTAGCAAGTTTGAGTTTCTCCATTGCTAACTTTATCAGCGTGGTTTCACCGAACAAATCTATGATATCTTCCAGCTCCTTCCCCAGTCCACCCAGGTCGTTCTTCTCTCTGCCACGATGCCTCAGGATGTGCTCGAGGTTACGACGAAGTTCATGCGCGACCCCGTTCGTATCCTCGTCAAGAAGGACGAGCTTACCCTAGAAGGTATCAAGCAGTTCTACATCGCTGTTGAGAAGGAAGAATGGAAACTCGACACTCTATCTGATCTGTACGAGACTGTCACCATCACCCAGGCCGTCATTTTCTGCAACACCCGCAGAAAGGTTGACTGGCTCACTGACAAGCTCACCGCCCGTGACTTCACCGTCTCGGCCATGCACGGTGACATGGACCAGGCCCAGCGTGACCTTATCATGAAGGAGTTCCGTTCGGGATCTTCTCGTGTCCTCATTGCCACTGATCTGCTTGCCCGTGGTATCGACGTGCAGCAGGTGTCCCTTGTCATCAACTATGACTTGCCTGCTAACCGTGAAAACTACATCCACCGCATCGGTCGTGGTGGTCGTTTCGGCCGAAAGGGTGTTGCCATTAACTTTGTCACGGCCGAGGATGTTCGCATGATGAGGGAAATTGAGCAATTCTACAGCACCCAAATTGAGGAGATGCCGATGAACGTTGCCGACCTCATCTAATTACTACACGATTACACGACAACCCCATTTCTCTCTGCATACATTACTAGTCTCTTGATGTTGGGGGCCAAGGGTATTCCAAGGTTTGATAGACGCAGGGCTCGGGGCGGGGCTGGTTTCTGCTGAGGGGGATGCTATGGTTGCTGGTATGGGCAATCACGTTGCATCTCTAGGACAGCGGTAGAAAAGTAATTGATGCATCTGGGCATTTGCGGCTGGGTAATGGCACCTTAATCAGGCGGTGCATGTCGCCTGGCGGGAGGAGTCGTTGGTGTTTCTTCATTTGCTCGTTTCGCGTACGTTTGTACCTAGGCCGTCAGATGCTTTTTACTCAATGAAAATGCTGAACCAATTTGAATAACCGGACTCGTCTTTGCCACGCCTCAGCATCTCCCCTTAGCCCTCTGTTTTACTATCTTTGCATCGCTATTCACTGCAGCAACGTTCCCATCGTTCTCATTACAGCCACAGCTTATTGTTTAACCACTGGTGTCATCATCACGCTGTTTCTCTGCTTATTTGTCTACAGCCCCTGGTACGGATTCTACCTACCTAGGTACTTGATACCGCAACTCGAATACCTGGTTCCCAAACTGCTGACGAGAGTCGCAAAGTCCTCGCCACCTCGCCAGGCGCCTGCTTGGATATGTATGTGGGGTGACTGGGCTCTGTTGAGATTCGTCACCGAGCTCACCTACCTACCAATATTGAACCTACCCGGGTACGTTGAAATGTGTGCCTGCCTAAGTACCTACCTACCTACATATATTCATTATTAGGTATTAATAGGAATTATTAGGTATTATATTTGCGAGGTAAACATTAGTACCGGTGGTCGTACCTTCTACCCCTAAGTTTCGAGGTACCTAGGTAGGAACTATCAGATTGGCCTCAGTATGAGCGCTCTCGCAAGGTAGGGGCGTTCGAACTGTGGCTGCCTCCACCCCAAGAAGTGACGATACTTTCAAATCCAGTCGGACTGGAGACCAATGTCAATGTTATCTTCTACTCTGCTTACCCTCTCCTTTGCGCACCTGCAGTAGATGGCCTCCCGTCTCTGTGCGTCTCCATCCTTTACAAGATTCTATTTTGCCATCATTACGTGTCTCGGTATTCACTCCCTTTCACGCTAGAGTCATGCCTTCCTCCCAGCAAGCAGACACTGAGAGGCCACGGAAAGTAGCCATGCTTGCAGAACTAATCCAAGAACCAAGGAACGAAAAAAGAATCGGCCCACTGGTGACTATGCTTCTAGCCAGGAACGTTGATACTCACTCTAAGGAACTCATTGGATTGGGAGATGAGTTGAAGAAGACGAGGGATAATGAGCTTCAGCATCATGAGCGTATTGCAGAACGAATACTTGGTATTGAACACGATGCAGCGAGCCTACGACAGCTTGTCGAAGCCAAAAACCTTGAGCCATCAGATACTAAAGCTATTCTCCAACAATTGAGCAGCTTGTTGACAGAGACCATCAAGGAGAACAGGCAGAACGATGAGATTTATCAAATCGTCAGAGAGCTGGTAACAGGGCAGCAACAAACTACCAGCGAGATAAGAGAGGCTCTGAAAAAGCAAGAACAGCTTTTGGGCAATCTGAGTTATAATATCGCTGAACTCAAAGGCGGGCTCGAAGGTGTATCGTTCGACACGGAACGCATTCGAGGGTCTATTGTGAAACTAGAAGAGACCATCCAAAAACGTTCTAAGATCGTCAATCTGTCTTTAGCAGCCACGGCAAACCAGCTAGATACTACGGAGCAACTAGATATCCTCGAGGAAATTGTAGGGGAAAGCCTTACTGGGAGAAACATGAAGCAATCTGCTATCAGTAAGGATTGCGCCCCAGGCCCTTTTCTCATTGGTACAAGTGACAGCTCAGGTATAACATCCTCCACTGATTGCAGGTCTGCTCTCATGGTATTCTAAGCTAACCCAAGTAGACCAACTAGAACGCCAGCCTATTAGCCTCAAGGATTGGCCTGCAACTACAGAGTTCCTCGCGATCTATGAAGAGAAGATAGCAAGTTACAAGTCTAAACAGCCTGATAACGAGACGGAGTTCATTAAAGATTTCTTGAGCGCGATAAATGTTCATGCTAGCTGCCTTTTGCAACGTCATTTCCTAAAGAAACGCCCGGAGCAAGTGAAGTTGAGTGCCTTGGGCGCCGCCGACCAACGTTCCCCGGCCATTTTCATTGAATTGAGTGGGGTTGCATGGAAGGACATCAGGCGAATGATAGGAAGTTTGAATCTGAAACTGGTACAGACGGCCGTAGATAAGAAGATCTCCGGATCGCAATCTCGACACCGAGGGTCGCTTGTGCCTCCACGGTAGTCGAGATAAATTCCCTACTGAGCCGCTACTAACAATTTGGAGCTTATGGGACCGGAGAGAAATGAAAAGGGCACACCTTAGACAGTAGTGGCTCCCAATTATTTACTCTCTAAAGGGATCCTTCCAGCTATATCATCCCTCATCTTGCGGGTAAGTTTAAATCCTGCTTCTATGACTTACTTACTGACCAACGCGTACTGTACAGATCCTCTGTGCTGGAAGTTGAACATCTAACGCAGCGACGGACATCAAGAACGTAAAGCTGATATCGGCTCATTTGGCCAACAACATCCGTGATTCCGGAATCTTTTCATTGAACTGTAGCTGGAGTGGCATTTGCTTGCGGGAAACAAGGGCAAAACATGACGAGGTTGCTTCATCAAATGGAGCGGCGCAACGCTACCTTGACCAGTTAAGAAAATACTACTGTAATAGCACAAAGCTATTCAAAATGATGCATAAATCAGGGTCTCGCTTGAAATCTGTAATAATCGCTATATAGTTAGATATATGGTGACAGCATTCTCAAGTGTGCAAGCCTGGCCTGGTAATATTTGCGGATACTAAATATAACAGCCATTCTACTTACAATTGGCAGATAGAGGAATAAGGCCATTCATACAGGAGGCTGTTTAGTAATCGGCTAATTGACAAACTCGACGTTTATGTATCTTAAACTTCTACAGCTGATCCCTGACGATCTTGTTCACTGTGTCTAGAGATTGCAAAAGAACTCGCGTAGCGGAAGGAAAGTTGGATCGTGGACGAATCAATACGCTCTTACCATTGCCGCCACGAGAGAAAGACCGGGCGAATATGCACGGGAACCAACAGGGCATCTGCGAGCCACCTCAAAGCCCGCATGAGAAAATACAAGTAGCGCTACAGATCACTTCGCCGCTCCATCTTGATACTTCAAGACTACCTACCTAGTAACTCGTCGCGGAAACAGAACAGACGCTATTTGCACCACAACAGTCCAAACGTCGATCACAGGAGATCCGCAACTAGAAGATGGCAGATGCCGGATTGCTCATGAACAAGGAGCCGCTCATCATGGGGATGACCCCGGGGGACTACCAAGCTGCCTTGTAAGTAATTATGCTATCCGTTCTTCAACCATTGACGTATATATATGCATTTTATTTTACTTTGTCTAGGTGATTGGTAACTCATCTAATCACTACATCCACTTGGACATCCTCCATCCACCCACTTCCCTCCCTCCAGTCTATGGCAATACTCACCATAATCCCGGTTCCTCCTAGCACACCAGATTCTACTTCAAGACAGCCAGATCCAAAAAGCAATGCGGGAATTCCCTGCGTAAGATGAATATTCAAAAAAAAGCTAACATTATTTCACAACAGTTCCTATCTCGACCACGCCAACTTCGCGCGCGAAGTCGAAGCCCACGAAGCCCAGAAGCAGCAGCTAGGAAAACGTCCGCCAGCCGCGCCAAAGGATATTCCATGGTGGAGGCGGCCCGAGTACTGGGCGCTCATTCTGGGTTGTGTCACGTTCTTTCACAGCTTGTTCTCGACGTGGGCGTGGCCTTGGGTGAGGCGGTATCTGGAGGAAGACTCGCCATATTCTTAGTGCCACGGGAGGGAATTAATTAGTTTTGTTGGTTTTTATGCACCTTGAAGAGGGTTTTAGAAACTGAGACCGGGAAGGTATGGACTAGCATTACACGAATCAGATAGAACCTGGCTATTGCAAATCTGTGTCGAAAACGCCTTATCGCAGACTCAAGTCTTCTACGCCGGACGAAAGCCCCTTGGTGTCCAGGCCAGTGTACTTATTTATCCAGCCAAGAACTTCTTTATGCCACACGAGGGAGTTTTCAGGCTTCAAGACCCACTGCGTAGTAGAAATAAGTTAGCAAACTAGGTACCTACTGACCATCACTTGTTCTGTTCCCCCCTCTTTCGACTAGGAGAATAGGAAGACAGCCGCGAGGGTAAGAGAGCGCTCGCACTTACGTGGTTTTCGTCCGGGAACATGACGAACTTTGAAGGTACTCCACGAGTCTGCAAGGCATTGAACGCGGCAAGACCCTCGGAAATGGGCAGGCGGTAGTCGAGCTCGCTATGAATGACAAGCTGTGGTGTCGCCCACTCACCTACAAAGGCAGCGGGATCCCACTTCTCGTAGAGCTCGCGGTTCTCCCAGGGCGTTCCGCCCATATCATGAAGGACGAAGAATAGTTCTTCCGTCGACCAGTCTGCTAAAGTATTGAAGATACCATCATGACAAACAAGTGCCTTGAATTTGCGCCCTAATGGGTGGCCTTGGATCCAGTCTAGAAGGAGAAAAATTAGCATCAGTTCAAAAAGTACTTTATGAACCAGGACAAGCGAAGGTATGGGAGACGCAAAGGTTGTGGGGGACAGCAGCAAGGGGATGTAAATAGTTTCTCACTGATCATATAGCCACCATACGACGCGCCTAAAGCCACAGCATTGTTGGTATCGACGTATGGGAGGTTGTCCGCGATATGCTCAAAACAGTTCACAAGATCATTGTATGGACGTCCACCCTGTGTGCAATTCGAAGTTAGTTACTTTCACATGTTTTCAACGCCATAGAAGGCTTCAGCGACATGTACATTCCAAGGAAGGGATGACTGAAGAAATCTTCAGCGAAGCTATAATTTATCCTAGGTGATCTGAGATACGATAGGGGAAAGACAGATTGAAGTACTGACCCAATCCAATGCAATATCGTCAACATATTGTTGGCCGTACCCTGTGCTACCCGTCGGGTTCGGCATAACGGCAACATAGCCCTGTTCAGCGAATATGGCTGGATTCCACTAAAGTTCGCTATAGTTAGTAGTTGCTCTTCAGGGTAGTAGGGAAGCTGTGATAAAAAGACGCTTGTCTTCCCAGTGGGCAACTATGAGCTCCATGAGCAGCTAGGGAAAAGGGGGACATACACGAGTGCTCCACGAATCCCCCCAGGCACCTTGAGGACCGCCGTGAATCAAGAAAGCTAATGGGTATTTCTTAGCTGGGTCGAAATTCGTTGGTTTCATTATAAGAGCATGGCCCTTGTAGTCGCCAGCACCTTGAAACCAGAATTCATCGAATTGGCTCCTTGACAAACCAAGCTGCGTACATTCAGACATGTTAGTCAATATCTCTGGGCTGCATTCCATGGGCGTTTCTTGATGATAAAACACAAAGAGACTCGCTATCGGGCGAGAGAGATCTTCATACGTACCGTCTTGCCTTCTTTAGAGACTGACGATACAAGGATTGTCTCTTTCGAGGTAGGGTCGAGGATCGAATAGGAGGAATTGTCAACCAACGACGTGGTAGTCAAGAATAATCTACCGTCATCAGTGGCTAGGTTCGAAATGCTCCCAACTGCGCCATCTTTAGTTAAGGGCTGTGGCAACTCTTTTGCTTCCAAGGGCGAAGAAGGAAGTTTAAACACCAATTGCCGTCCCTCTTTTTCCGCTGTCACATACAGCTCCGTATCGTCGTTGCTCCATACAATTGCCTCGGGTCGCAGATCCCAACGGCCTTCACCATCATCAGTTTTGTAAAACTCTTGCACATTGCTCAGATCCTCAATATCTGGTATTAGCATCAGCCGGGTTTTGTCAGACTCGTATTGCTTGTGTCGCATGCGTGTGAAGGCGAGTTTGTTCCCATCATGAGAGAATGTGGGCGATCCGCTGTAGCCCTGCAGCCCTCCGGTCTTGACAATTTGAGGGGTTGGAGGCTTCTCTTCCGTGAAACTTTTCAGAGGTACATAATAAACGTCGGTCTTGGTCCACATGGCAGGGTTAATCTCAGGGTCCTTGGAAAGGAAAACGAGGCCCTTATTGCTGATATCGAAGTCTGCTGCCCCTCCGAAGCTTGGAACAGGGCATTCGAGCTTTGTTCCGGCCAACGCGTTGACAAGGCCTGATCCGAGAAGCTGGTACTTAGCAGACTTTTCGTCTTTCCGCAGAGCACCGTAGAACACGGCGCTTGTGTGCTTAGAGACGTACGTGTCCCAATGCCGAACAAAAAGGCTCGAATACACGCGTGCCGAGGAGTGTGGTTTCTTCTCGTTTAGAGCATCATGCATACCTCCCGAGGCAGAAGAAGGCGCTGTCAAAGCCAGGGCAACAGTGCCATTGCCGATGTCCTTGGCTTTCAGGTTCGAGACGGAGCACCTGAAGCTCTGTATGAGATACGCACTCGGCTTAGGCTCCGACACATTCGCTAGCATGAGTTGTGAGACTGCATCGTCATTGCTCGCTTCGTTCACGAAAACGAACTCATCTTCGGAAACCCATGTAGGTTCACTGTAGGCAGGGTTGGTGAAGAGCTCTGTGGACTGTCCAGATGAGATGTCCAGCACCTTGATGCTGTATTTCTTCGAATGAGTCTCGAAAGAGTATTGAGAAACTGTACGAGCTCAGTCTTCGCTCAATAGAGATATGTAGATCAGACTAGGTAGCTCTCTGAGCCAAGTTACCTGTGTAAAGAGCGAGCTTCCCGCTAGAGTTGGGGATAGCAGGGCTCCTCCGGGGTGCCGAGAGGAGAACCTCGGGCGTGAATTTGGTTGCCATGATCGTCATGTTGGAAAATGAGGGAACCCGAATAAAGATCCGTAGAATAGAAACCGACCTCTCAATTCGTATAGCAAGCGGAATGCGGCCTACTTACCTACTTACCTCAACTCAATGGCACACCGTAGTACTCAGTAGAAGTGAACAGGTATGCAGGCGCATTATGCAGGGTTGAAGGGGGCCCTCTCTGGAGCTCAACTGATCGTCACCCCGCAGTGGCACCGTGTCAGGCTACCTAGACAGGCTACCTAGGCCTCCTGCCCCTCCCCTGTATCTGCCCTGTACCTACATGACATACAGAATCTTTTCTCTCGCTTCATAGTGTGATGATATATTTACCTACAGTAGGCTGCACGCTTCGTTCTACTAGTACGTTAAAGAATGTGAAACCCAACCTCTCATATTATCTCTGCTACTATCTCCTCTATGTCTTAAGTCTAGACTATTCTTACATGTCGAAAAAGGGTATCATGCGTCATCCTTTGTAATGCTTATACAACCAACAAACTGATTTATTCCATCTGTCTACCATCAAATGCGCCAGAATCAAATGAATCAAACCTATAAATGTGACGCCTTACAATGATATGCGCCGGCAAAATATGTGAAACCAGGAGCCACTGGATCGTATTTATTACTTTCGCGATCCGAAATGGGTGCGAATTTTCTTATTCTCGCGCGAGTCCACCTCACTGTCTTCGGCGTCAGCCTCCTTCTTAGCTTTCTTCTTCTTGCCGTTGCTTCCTTTCTTGTCTGTTGTTGTCGACGTCGGCGTGGGATGGTTGGAGCCGCTATCTTTATCTACGGGTGTAGGTGCCGCCGGTGTCGATGTCGCAGATTGAGCATCTGCATGATCGGGCTATTGGAACGCGTCAGCTTTCTCCTGTATTCTGCCTGGCCACTCTCCTACGCAGGTGAGCAACCACATTTACGTGAGAGTCGGGCCGTACATGAGTAGGATTGTGAGAGATGGAGGAACGCGAGAAGATACGGTTCTGGTCGATTAATCCGTTGCGTTTGCGCTGGGCTGTGGCGTTCGAATTGCCTTTGATATAGCCATCAAAGCCGGTGATGATATTGCCAAAGGGCGTGCTCTCGAGATATTCGGTCTCCTTCTGTAATATTGACTGCTCTTGCGCGACCTAGAAGAGAAGACACATCAGCCCTGAGTCCGCACCCCGAAGAACACGCTGTGCGTAGTACAAAGTATCGTGGAGACAACCTACAAGCTGCCGTTCGATTAGCTTCCTGTTTTGAAGTAGCTCCTTGAGGTACTGGCGTTGCTTTTCATAGTGCGCAACTCCAGGCTGGTCGCCATTGCCGCCATGGCCCGAGTTCGTAACTGGCTGTATGTTTTCTGACGACATGATCAAATCGAAGAGTCGTACGTGCTGTTCTTTTTGACTAGCTTGTAACAGGCGGCCGCCGAGGGTTTACAGTAGGTTTAAAGTAGAGGGGGCTACCGTAAGTTGACACGATGGAAATAATACTACCTACATATGTATGTAGTTGAAAGCAGAGAAGCCGATGGCCCACACTAGGTAGCTTATTCCAGCCCGCCTTATTTACTTAGTACACGTACCTAGATCAAGCCCGCCCCAGACTGGGGTTCCTTAGGTACGGTAGGTACCATTTCCTTGGCGCTGCAGGCACTGTAGATACCTAGCCAAGACCTACAATATGTTCTAGGTATAGGTATGTACTCCGTAGACTCTACCCTGATCTACAGGCATAAAGTCTTACGATCTATTTAGAATCGCGATTAACAGTAGAGAAATGGTACTAGCATCTAAGTGAAGAAATATAGCGTTCTAGCGGGTTCTCATTGATAAATGGCTGTATATGCTAGGGTAATGACGAACAAGCCATTGGATGAATGATAACGTAACTACTGACCTCGATCCAATACCATACAGGAGTCCGCACTGGGAAGGGTAGCTGATGCAGTGTTTCAAGATACTAAATCTGTATGTCTGGCAAGATTAGCGTCACCTCTCAACCGCGTCGCTATTTGAGGTTCTTCTCATCTTCATGATTTTATCTTTCAAGAGTTTCTCTCTCAACTTGTTGGCCTGCTGCTGTGATGTCTTGCTCTGACAACAGAGAGTCAGCTCTTGATACGGGAATTAGCCAGAATCAGAACCCCTATCAAGAAGAACGAACCTCCTTGGCCGCCGAGGCCGCATCATATCGTGACGATCGAGATATGTCTTCATCTTCCGAAATATCAGCTGGTCTGTTGTCACGGGGTCGGGGGGTCCGGTTCTTCGAGGGTCCAGGAGATGTGCTAATATCTCTATCCTTGCTTCTGCTCCTGCTCCTACTTCTACTTAAGCTGCGCCGAGACCGTCTGTGGCCCTTAGGCGATGCTGATCGAGTAAGGCTCCGTGTGAATGATCGCCTGAGTCTGCCTCGGCGATTAGGCGACGGACTGCGGCTGATTAGCTCGCGTGCCGGTCGTCGTCTGGGGCTACGAGACCGGGACCGGGACCGAGATGTCGAGGACAATCGGGAGCGGCTCAAACGGCGACTATCTCTGCGTGTTGGAGACCTTGAGCGACTTGGTGAGTCGGAGTATCTGCGTCTTTTACGGACGGGTGAGCGTGATTTACTACTGTCTTCCGAACTAGAATAACTGTCGGGAGAAGATGTGTTATTTCGACCGTGATTGCCACGGCCTCGAGAAACCCTTTTTTGGTCAAGCGAGCGATCTCGCTTCCTGTAACGAGGAGGAGATTTATTCCCAGCCCGATATCGGGGCGGACTCGTGGAACTATTGCGCCGATTGCGTTTGTTGGTCTCGTTTGGTGATCGTGAGCGAGAATCGCGTGAATCTGTAGATGCTGAGCGGGTTGGGGAGCGCCCACGCCGGAAATCTTCTCGTGCCCCACGACGCCCATCAGGCACATAGCGATCACGGTTGCCTTGATATGAGTCACGGTCTCTTCTCGGAGGGGATGCGCCTCGACCCGCGCCACGTCCGAATCCTCTTCGATCGTCAAAAGCTCTGTCACCACCGCGTCTACCACCGCGCCAATTGTCCCCACGGCCCCCACGGAAGCTACGGTCTCGTCGCTCACGATCTCGAATTTCCGTTAACTCGCGATCTCGACGCTCCTGTGTCTCTCGACGGACGCGAGCCTCCTCGGCAGCTTTATCTGCATCGATCTAGGCTTGATTAGTTACAGGTAGCGGTCGGAGACATCAGGCGGACAACAGACCTTCTCTTGAATGAGTTCAAGCTTCTTGGCCTCTAAGAGTTCTTTCGGGACACCTTGTGGGCTGGACTGGGCGCTCAAGCAAAGCTTCCAGAGCTCCTTACAAAAGGGGGCGGTGTCTTTATCCAGGAAACCCGTGAGCTGAATTTGCAAGGATTTGATATCGGGCTTTAAAGAACAAGTCAATTTTCTCTCATTGTCGTGTTGAAGTGGAATGGTTGAGCGCGAACGTACGAAGCGAGGACCGTCAATCAGATTGAAGCATAGCTCTATAACCACGTCGTCTTCAGAGCCTAGGATTTCGGATATTCTGCTAGCTATCCATCTGCGTTGTAAGAGGTCAGCTGCTCTGTAGCGTAGTCGATCAGAAGACTGCCATCCACCAACTTTTTCATAACTTGAAGATTGACCTTTTGCATGTCGACCTTTTGGTTGAACTCCGGGGGGAATTTGGTAGCTCGCAGGAGCTTTGCATCCACGCTTGCCGCCATTCGAGTTGCTGGATGCCGTCAAGAAGTGCCTCTGTGTACTAGATGGACGTGGGCGGCGTGCTGTTCCGCGGCAATACTGTGCGAGAGAAGGGAGATTGGAAAGGTGACGTCTGTGGAAGCAAGCATTGGGCTGGAAAGTGGGAGTTTTGGGGACGCGTCTGTTCTGTTTCTGGGACCGTTAGGTACTTACCTTAGGTACCCTCTATCGGCCGCTAGGGGTACCTATGCACCCAAAGGTCGCTAGAGGGTACACAGTTACTTACGGGGCACCTAGGTACCTATTTCTTCAGCCTAAAAGCCGACTGCTTGTTTGATGCTCTATGAAAGAATATATTACCTGATGCCTTGAAGAAAAGGAAGGTAAGAACAGGAAGGACAACTTTAGGTAAATTGCTATCTACCTCGAAGTGTCTTTGTAGGAATCCACCTGCAGTGCTGCCAGTGGCCTGCGCCCTACCATAATACATGACCCGTTTTTACAAGCCTGACCAGATATTAATCAAAGACGCTCGCAACTACGGAGTAAGTATTCAAAGCTTAGAGCGATGCCACCCATTCATCTGCATTAACAACCGTGGCCTGTTTTGAGAGGACTTTTCCAAGTAAGGTCTCGTGCACCTCAGGCTGTGTATCCGCGCACAAGTCGGCAAGGACCGTGATCTCATAGTCCATGTCAAAGGCCTGGCGAACCGTCGACAGCACAGCACCACTGGTAGCAAGGCCAGCAACAATGATCTTTTCGATTCCCGAGGACCTTAACACGATGTCCAAATCGGTGCCGTAGAGCGCCGAGACCCGTCGCTTCTTGATGTGGATATCGTCCGTCGCCGCCTCGGCAATAGTCGGATGCAGTTGCACGGCCGCGTCCGTGTCTTTAAATAAACCAGCGGCCCGGACTTGTGCTGTCATCGGGTTTCGTGGTGAGGCATCCGCGTAGCTTGGCCGGAATCCAGCTATAGCGGATCAAAAGTTAGACTGTTTGCATTGTTCGCATGGGAAATCAACAGCTTTGGGGTGCTTACTTGTCACTTGTACAACCGGAATCCCAGCCTGTCGTGCTGCCGCTAAAGTTGAAGAGACCTTAGCAAGATATTTCTCCGTATCCATGGCGCCATTAAGCCTCTCGACAATTCCGGTCTGAATGTCGAGGAGGATGAAGGCGGTTTTCCCCATAGTGTACGTATAGATGGTTGACACAGTATTTTTACTACTTGTTAAACTGGTATTTTGAGAGTATAAGCTATGAGATCCTGCTTCGAGAGTTCTTCGAATTTGCGAGAACACGCTACAACTATATATCCCCTTCTCACTTTAGTTGTTTCCATCCGTCGAGATATGAAAGCCCTGGATTTGATGTCGTTCAACGCCGGGTCGGGTACGAAGGCCAGGTATGATTGGACTAGCAGCAACTTCAATGACGAGAGTATCCGCAGGCCCGGAGCCGGTTCGCATAGTCCGCGAGCTTTATTCTCTATGTGCTGAGAAATATATGCCCGTTAAATCCGTTAATAGACACTAATCGTAAATGAAGGCAGCAAGAGGAAAATGTATGTATTGTAACACAGTGCCATCGGTAAGTCAGAAGTCCGTTTCTACGATGATACGGAGACCTAGTATCAGAATCGATATTTGTCAATTATGTCGGTCCTCCGTGGTTGGTATTGCTATCACTATTGGATTAGGAAAATCAGAAATGTTTCTGGCTTTTGTCTGTCCCTTATGCCTCGGTGCTTCTCGTCGTCTTCTGCCTTTTATCTATAAGCTACAGGTAGTATCGGTGGTTTTTTTTTTTATCTCCCGGGCCCCCCGTGCTGTATTTATGACCGTCTGCTGGCTACACATTAGTACATTATCGAAAACATAGACAAGGTCTTTTATGCATTGCCTACCTACAGCGGAATGGCTCGGCCTGCTCTCAGCCCGTGTGACAATAGGTCGATCAGCATGTTAATTACCGCAGAACTTGCATCTGCCGAAACAAATTAAGTAATTATAAGCGCAACGAATCAATTATAACTCAACGCTCTATGACGGAACCTCATACTACAACGATATGTAATATCAGGTGGGGGTATCAGAACTGATCATATCGAGTCCATCGATGAACGAATTACATGATGCTGAATATTTGACATACCAATACTAGTCCGTAACGTCATATATTCGTGTACCGTTCCTTCATTACAATCAATATTACGAAAAGTGTAAATGAAATAATTCCCCTCCAGTAAGCGAGGCCAGTAGCAGAATATTCCTTTCAACTTACGCCGATGCCCTTGCAGTCGCGTGTCTTCCATGGGCATATCCCTAAAACCCAACTCGTCCATCACGAGGTGTCCCTTAACTCCGATCGCCATATAGCTTATCAATCCCAAAAACCCTTCAGACCGGCCTAGGTCCTTCCGGGGTGATGTAAATTAGAGGGTTCACTTCGTTCTCGCTGATGACCCAACGCCGATTTTCTTTGTTCTGCTGCCGCCGTCCGCTGCTGTAACTGCTGCTTTGCAGCTAAAGCGTTGATCTTCTCTCGCGCCTTCATCAAACTGCTGTTGTCTTGCTCCCTTAATTTTGCGCGAATCTCGTAGAGAGATAGCAGGGTGGAAGCCCTGTCGACGTCTGAATCGGCCTATGCTACTCATTAGTATGTAAAATGGAGAAATAGAGAAGAGGAGACGGCGAGTGGCGCACATGTTCACCGCGGGGAGTGCCGGGTATTGATGAAGGCGTGGCGGAGTTTGTCCTGGAGAGTGGTGGCGAAAAGATTCGGCGGCCGTATTTGTCAGTCAAGCGACCAGCAGAGGGAGGAGGTGAGGTTATGCGACTCTCGGTAGCGCTTCGCTGATGATTCGTCTGGGGCTTGTGCTGGTTGGGGGCGTCAAGGGTCTTGTTCGTAGAGACGAGGGCTTTAGCAGCGGCTTGGTCTTGCTGTGGTCAAACAAGACAACAAAGTCAGAAACACGGTGGTGGAGAGGTAGAGGTGGACACGAAAGTACGACATACGGCGGCCTGGAGATCATTCAGATCAGCCAGCATCTGGGCCAACTGTAGAGCCTCCATAATATGGTATAGAGTCGGAGGTGTCTATAAGTAGTCGTCGGATGTGGATGTTGGTGATGGAGGATGACGATGATGATGATGATGATGATGATGGTGACGACAAACGAGTACGAAGACGAAAAGCTCGGGATGTCATAGCATTAGGTGCATTAGAGGTATATATTTGTAGGGAGGGAAATAGGAAGATTCTGTGAGGTAGGTGGAAAACAGGAGGTGAGATGTTTGGTATTACGTTGTTGCAGCGGGGAGAGAAAAACTCAGTACAATACTACCTACACCGTAGTACTGTCAGTACTGGGTATTTGTCGCGTGTGCAACACACCATTTCCATACCGACTTAAAGTTATGGCTGGCTAGCTACATACGTCGTACACCTAATGGAGAAAGTAGATGAGGAGTGAATTATATCCGGTACCAACTTCAAACGTTGAAAGTCTAGATCATCAACTACTGCACATACTTACATATACGTTGATACCTCTGACTGCACAATGTGGATCCTCTGTGTCGTCCCCGCGTTTAAGTATCAGATCAGGTACTGTATCTAACAATGACTGCGGAAATCTACGTACTAAGTAAGTACTAAAACCTACCTACTATATAAGACGTGATATTGTCCGTACAGGCCTCTCTGTGCGAGAAGCTCAAAATAACCCGTCTATTATTTATATTTAGAATACGGTAGGCATGACAGTCTGGGCGAGCCCTTTCTGCCTCGTGACTATTACATGTATACTTAGATAAATAACTCCTTTGGCAGAATGTGTGTTAGATGGGTATGTAACGGCCGCTTCCACTCCTCCGGCATACCCTCCTCCCAGTCAATGATTACGATGTTATACAGCTCTTACATCAGTACATCTTTGTGTAGTTCTAATATCATAGCCCCAGGAACACACCAAATTTACATACACACCTAAAGTATGATGGCACTCCTTGACCTTGACGGCAACTTTTACGCAAAGCGCTCTAGCGCTGGCGCCGAACTGGCCGGATCTACATTTTCGACCGTCCCTTCGGCGCCAATTCCAGTTGCTGGACCAGAGTTGAGGTGAACCAAGCGCAACGCCCCACCGAGCCTCTGCTCAGCGAAGACATGCCGGCGGCTGGCCCGAGCAGAAAAATATAAAGCCGCATTGGCGAATCACCAATTGCTGCTCATCTCTGACGTCCACCCAGCCATCAACTTCCGTCCGCCGTCGGCCCCGCATCCGAGCTGTTAGAGGAGTCTAGGTATAAAATATACCCGATAGGTAGAGCTAGGATATACAAGCATACACCAGTATATAACACGCGGGGCGACAGTGACCTGGGTACAGTCACTCGTAGTTCGACATCATGAACGTCTTTCGTCGCGGTTTCGCCATGGCCTCGACATCAGCAGCCAGCCTCAAGCAAGCGCGCAAGGTCGTGTGCATCGGTCGCAACTATGCGTAAGTCAACCCTCTCGCTCGTCTTCTTGCGGGAATTTGCTAGGTAGTTAACAGTCTGCATTTCAGGGACCATGTCGCTGAGCTCAACAGCGCCCGGCCTAAGCAGCCTTTTTACTTCTTAAAGCCGACCAGTTCCATCCTGCTCCCAGGAGAGGGCCCTGTCATACGGCCTAGGGGTGTCGAACTTAGCTATGAGGTTGAGCTTGCCCTAATTATGGGAAAGACATTGAAGGACTTCCCCGTTGAGGATGAAGCTGGTGCTATCGACGCCATTGAGAGTGAGCAGTCTCCACCCTTCTTGTTAAATACTGACGACTAATGCTTTCTTGTAGGCTATGCGCTGGGCATTGACATGACTGCTAGGAATGTCCAATGGGAGGCCAAAAAGAAGGGCTTGCCCTGGTCCATCAACAAGGGCTTTGACACCTTCCTGCCTATGAGCAATATTATCCCAAAATCGGCCATCCCCAACCCTCACTCCATAGAACTATATCTGTCTGTCAATAACGAGGTTAAGCAGAATGACTCAACAGAGCTTTTCCTCTTCCGAGTTCCCCAAATGCTGAGCGCCATCTCTAAAGTCATGACTCTAGAGAAGGGTGACATCGTCTTAACGGGAACTCCGAAGGGTGTTGGACCGGTCGTTCCTGGAGATGTCATGCGTGCCGGTATTAGAGTTAATGGCAAGGAAATCGAAGAAGCTAAGATTGAGGTCCCCGTTGAAGAGTCAACAGGCGCTTACGAATACGCTGAGACATAAGAGCTAGCCACATCTAGAGTCAATACATTTTATTTCTCACAATTCCCAACGTTCCCGGTATTAGACATAATTATCTACCTGGGCAAGCTCGGCACGATAAACAACTCTATTGTTCCTACATGTTATGTCTAGCGTGCAGCCGAGAGATGACTATTCTAGCCTGGCCGGACAGCTAGTGTCATTGCTTGTTTCCCAGTTCAAGCTCTTGAGGAAAAGGAAAGAAAAGGAAAGAGGTGGGGAAGATGTGTGCTGGTGCTAGGTTAGATATTTATTTGAGAAATCGGTAAGAACTAAAGTGACCCATTTGTATCGAGAAGATTACCCTATCAATCATACAATGTAGCAACATCGAAGTATTCTATGACCCAAGATTTTCCTTATTTTTTTTCCCTCTTCAAAGTCATGTTCAACAAGTTCACAGATAACCGTGGTCGACTAGGCGCCTGGCATGCCACGCCGAATGTTCATGTACTGACTGGTCGGGTAGCGCAAGTTGTTCGGCGTTCTCTCTAACCAGTCCAAGGTGCGGTACATAGTCTTCACGAGACTGCCGCGCCCTGCTCGGTCACCGCTCGCTTCCCAGAAAAACGCACCGCCGAGTTCTCTGTTCCGCACATAGCGGGCCTTGAACTCGGTGCTGCGGACATCGTCGTAAGTAATCAATTCGCGGGCCTTCGCGTCGTAACTATACGTCGCCTTGGCCACATCATCGAACTCTACCCGCGACCCCGCCTTCGGCAGGTCTTTGTAGTACCACACGCCCGGCGAAGGGCCGCCGCTACCGACCGACGTGTAATTCTGGCCCAATCCCGAAGTTCCGTTGAATGAGCGCCCGTACAGCGGTGATCCGATCACAATCTTTCGCCCGTGTATACCGTGCGACTTGTAGTACCGCACCGCGTCGTCGGTGTTGAGGGGCGTTGACGCCTCGTTCTCTTGGTTGGCGAACACATTGGCTTGGTGCCCGCTCTTCGAATACCAACTGCCTGAGTAGTCATAGGACATAAGATGCCTAAGCCGAGATGTTAATGCCAATGGTCTTACGAGTATATATCCCTCCACTCCCAGGCGCCACGTGGGCAATACACACCGAGAACGCTATTTCGACACGAAGGAGATGGAACAAGGATAAGGAAAGGCGTAGAATGTGTAACTTACCAGATATCGACGTATCGATCCATGCGCGGCAGGTCGACGAACTCCCAGTTCGCCGGGCCTGCGGGGCTAGCTACTGTGACCAAGAACCGATAAGCAAGGCGGTTATGGAACGAGTACCGGTCAAAGGCCTCGCGACAGGCCGCGACTAGTTTGACCAGGCTCTCCTTCTCGGCTTCGTTCGTCGGGTACTCCCAGTCAATGTCGATACCATCAAAGCCCCAATCCGTCACGAGCTTGACGGCAGATTTGGCGAATGTCTGCCGACGCATCTCTGTCGATGTTGCGGCTGCGAACTTGGGCGAGTACTGGCCGCCGCCAACGGATAGCAAGACCTTCAGCTGCCGGTTCCATTTCTTATGAATATACAGTTGCTTCACGGCCCCGTAGGCGTTACGGCCCCTTTCCCAGTGGTCATCATCGGGATATTTTTGGGCCAGGTCGACTACGGGGTCTGCTGATATTACCGTCCCGTTGGGTGCGATATCTGCGAACGCGTAGAGTATATGACTTAAATCGTCTACCGGAAGCCTGTGGGGGAGAAACTTTTCTTGGGAAATCCCCCTAAAAATATGTCAGCAGCTGGTTATGTCCAACTGGAGGTGGGACGGACCAGTTTGTGAAGTAGACGGCGTTCTTGTACCCCCTAAAGGGGCCTGAAGGGGGTGGAGGAGGCGGTGGTGGTAAGCCCCCAATGCTTGTCGGCGTTGGCAGCCCGGTGTTTATGGGCGTGGAGCTCTGTGTTATAGTACTGCCATTGCTTGGGATTGTGGGGGTAGTGCTGATGCTGGTCACACTTGTTGAAGATATCGTCGTCCCGGGACTGGAGCTGCTTGTAGAGATTCCTGACGTACTCGTGGGAGTGCTGATCACATCGGTAGTCTCACTACTTGAGCTGGCCGGTGGGCTTCTTGTTATAGAGGATGAAGTAGCGACGCATGAAATGCCATCCCGGCTGCTCGTTATATTTGGCGCAAATACATATATCGTTGTAGGCAAGTACACAGTCGTCGTTGTTGCGAGTGCGCACTCGCCTGAGCTCTCGATCGCAGACGCAGCCTTGACTAAAAGGCTGCACGCAAGCACCCAAGAGCTATCTCTTTTCATCTTGACTGGTGTATTTCCCTATAATGTTTCCAGAGGCAGGATAAAATATCGACATTGAAAGCTACCGCTTTGTCAAATCACTTATATCAAAGATCATGGGGCCCTGCAACACGCGTTGACCAGCGGCGTCGAGCCACCAACCTTCTAAGTAGCTTGAGGGCCCCCAGCTGTCTGTGTAGGTCTAGAACTGCCATCGCTTAACGTCTAGCCATCTCTCTGTTTCATGTGTAGGAGCAGAATAAGCTAGCTGGCGCGGCAGCTCACGGAGACTCGTGGACCAGTGAAGAAATCCTCCATCACGCAAGCAATATATCATGCAGGTAATCTATTAGCCTGTGTAGAGAGCAACGTCGTAAGAAGCCGTCATCGCAAGTGGGCATCGGGAAATACGACTCTAGCATCCCGCGCAATTGCCCACATACCCACAGACAGAAAATAGGATGCTTATGAAAGGAGGCGACGAATTGAGATTGGTGAGTGAGGAGACGATCTTATCTCTTTTTGCGGCAAAAATAGTCTCCACGATGGAGGACCGGTAATATAGAAGGCCAAGGAGCGCACGTCTTCATATTGGCTAGGCTTTGCCTAATCAGGGTCTGCTTTATGCGTGCAGTTGACAAGGGAATGGAATCTGGCCAGCAGATGAAGAGGAGATCTGAGAGGTCTAAGGATGGTGGTCAATTGGCTGCGTCTCCTCAACCGTCCATTTGATTGTTGTCGATCTACACTATTAAGTAAGAAATATTGAACTTATGCAGTTCTGGCATGGGAAGCTGTCAGTCTAGAGCATGCCTTGCATACTAATCCTTGCACTACATGTAGCACGACGACTCCCTAAGAGTCGATACCGGCCGACCTTCATCCTCTTTGCCCTGTGCTTCATCATCCAGCATGGTGTAGCATTATGCAACGTGTACTAAGTACAGGATACCATTTTACGTAGTACAACCGAAGCCGAACCAGAGCCAAGCTCGCTGGGAACTAGGCCACGGAGAATATTCTTGCACACTATCCATGGCTTGCTTCAACTGGAAATAAACTCTTGCAGAGTTAGCTGCCTTGGCAAAATAGCGAGACAAAGATGCCGATTCGAGGATGATGGACATTCCATGCATTGTTATTTTCAGGGCAAATTAATTGCATTGGCGAAGCGGGACGAGATTCCCATTTGTCGAATCCTGGCTGGTCCTCTCTAGCCGAGCCTGGGCATACATTTCAATACCACATACACATGTACTGTGCATTACCACGTTCTGCCCCTTCCACTTGCTCTACGCAGTATAATCAACTATAGTGTCATCTGGATAAGGCTCGTTCTGCTCTATTTCCTATCTAAATATTGCATTGTACCCTAGTAAGTTGCATATTCCATGATCAAGCACAAGTTTTGCATCGTGTTATGCTTCGGTACGTACTCTGTACGTATAATTTGTCTCATTATGCTTCTTCGTGTAGAGAACAGTCGATTGAGCTAATGCTCATCTGGGTTCTTGATATCTATGATCAAATCATGCCATGACAATTCACTTTTCCAGTAGCGTTTACCCTGTCGACTGGTTGTGGCGACAGAATATCTATAAAGGATGGGTAGTATGGTTCAGAACGACCTACAAAGGAGCATCGGAAGTATGATCAAGTATTCTGACATTCTGCTGCTGGAGGAGGACAACATGTGAGCTAGAAGTAAGTGAGAGTTACATTCTAGGAACATGATAATAACTTCTTTCAGATATTGTCTCTTCTTACATACTGGATCGTGCTGGTGGCTAGCAACATATTCTTCAGGCCGTCACAAGAAAAGCAAAGAAACGGTTCTGCCGGGCAATTAAGTTGTGTTGAAGATTAATGGAAGACTTCATGACCTTGACCATTTTCTGTCTTTAATCCTTGTTATATCTTCTCATTATTTGTGAATCTATGACTAGAAGCATTAAGTTGGTAGTAATTGCCAATTTCTCGCTAGTCAATTCTCCAGCTTCTTTTGCTCCTTCATCTTACATTGCCGAAGAGTAAGATGCCTGTTCAACCGAACTGAAATAACGACACAAAGACGACCGGTCATCGTGCTGGTCTTGAACATACAGCAGTCTCTTGGACGTTTGCAGTGCTATTCACGATGAGAACGGAAACAGTTCATGAGTGCTTTACTGCTTATGACTTGCACTGTTGTATGTTCTAGCCTTCTGCGCAGGATAAGCTTACGACTATCCTGGGAAATACATGGGCCGGGCAAATTTCGGCAACTGGCTAACCTCACCGCCAGTCAGTACTGCTCGGCACCAAGAATCGTCTCACCGAACATGGCCACGCTCGACGCTCGAAATACAAAACAACAGGAAGAAATTCACTGAAGAACCTGAGCGGACCATGCAGAGCGAAGCCTGCAATTGCACACATGCCAGCTATGGTGCTCGATTCGTTCCACCAGTTCGTTGCCCTTCCGTTCGAGCTTCGGCGGATGATATATCTACTTGCATCGCCGCCCCGTTTCGTTCATGTATTGGAAGAGACCGAAGATAGGGATGATTTTGAAGAAAGATTCAGAACATCCCTCGTACCGATACAGCTTCGCCCTTCTATAGCGTATTTCGCGCGCCAGTGAGTCCCCTAGAGTCACTTATTCTCACCAACTGTTCAACCTCGTTGCTCCAACATATTCCCCAAACCTAGATTCACCTTCGACTCGGCATAGAAAATACTGACTCCAGTCTGCAAACGAAGTTGGCGGGGACGTATCCCATTCCCACCCGTGCGGTGGAAGTGGTACGATGGACGACGTCAGACAACTCTTGAGAGGTACGGGTTCGATAGTCCCCGTTCTCGAAACTCCCTCCCTTGGAAGCCAACAAGAGACGTACCGGAAATACCTTACAACTTCCTATCCGAGAATCCCGACGTCGCGTGGGAGTTTCTGCGTACCAGTTCATTTTACAGCACCGCACCGATACCTACGATGCTACATGTTACGAGAGAGTCTCGTCATGTGTTGATGGGGTTTGGGTATGAGTTGGCATTTCCGACGAGAAGCTGCGGTCCACGTATCTGGTTTAACTTCAAGACCGATGTACTGTACCTCGGTAAGATTGAAGACCGAGAAGACCGTCCATTCTGTACGTCGTTACCTTTCTAGCTCTATTTCAGTAACTCGATGACTCTAAGTCATCATCAAGTCTCTCCTTATGGTTGCATCAAGCACCAGAGACTTTAACAGTCTTGTTACGGTCATGGCTCATACCCAACATAACAATTACTGATATTTCAAATGGTAGGCGATTTCTTGAGTGGTAATAAATTTTGGGATGTCGGGCAGTTTGACCCCCATGATTTAAGGCGGATTAGGCGAATTGCACTAGAATCTTCAGCAGATGCTGTCTGCTTTGGTAACAAAGACGTTATGCATGGTGTATCCGACATACTTGAGCTATTGGGCAGCGTCGAAGAGCTTTTCCTTGAGGAGTTTGGGTGGAGCTATGAGTTATCTCAACACGCAGAGCAAGAGAACGGTCGATCTCTGTGGGTTTATGCGCCAGTCTTAGAGGTCGATGTTCTGGCAAACGTTGTCTATGGAAGCACCCCCCCAAGGTCTACTGGATACGAGGGCCAAGAGCTCAGAGCCTATAAAGAAAACAACATGGGCGACGGGAGAGACTTCTTTGTCGATAAAGCTCGTAGATTTGAGGAAACATTAGAGGCGAGGAGGGATGAGCTTGTACGCAGTCGCTCGTTAACTCCGTGGAGGATCCCGAAGGCCACCTTGGGGTATATCCTTCCTCAATGGATGTGCAAAGCCTTATATAAATGGAGATGGACTATTTGGAATCGCCATCGGGCCCTGAAGGAGGAAGAGGCACGGTCCAAGGCCTTCGAAGCAGCGCAACGGTCCATTGACGTGCCAAGAAGACCAATCGACGGAAATAGGCGCAACGAGGACTCGCCGCCATCTCCGTTCAGTGAAGCTTTTCGAGACGACATGGAAGCTCTTGAGGAGTCCCTGAGGCAGGAGGACGTGAGACCTGTGCCTGCTGACTTTTATATGTCTCATCTTCCTATACAGCGTAACTGGCTACTTACTGCCACTGTACCCCCTCCAGAAAACTGATGGTGGGTATCCTATCCTAGATCCGTCATGGAACTCAATCTTCAAATCACAAATCATTACAGCCTTTGCGAAATGACTTATCGCGCGCAGACACAAACTCTCTGCTCTAAACTAACGCGACGATTGGCCCGATTCTATCATTCTAGCTGTCGTCAACGACCGAGTTACTTTACCACGCAATATCTCGGTGCGTTGCCATACCCACGTTCAGAAGTTCTTCGAGTAAAGAGCCCGCCCAACGGGTGTAGCTTACAGCTACCGACATCATGACATTACCTACCTATGTTCTATACCTCAATACACCAGCCAGACTTGGGCGAGTGTTCATACCACTCTGGTTGCGTGTTGGGAATTTCGTGGCCATGACCACCCCAGGCTATTGCTGGGGATAACTTCCGATAGAAACTCGGTATCGATCGACTATGACGAAACTGCCTGGATCGGTCATATCTTGCACTTGCGCCTCGTGTGCATCCTGCCTACAGGGAGATGGTATCGGTTCCGTTGTGCCTGTCTATCAGAAGACTGACTCTATGCCTCCTCACCTGCCCCATCTTCGGGCGGCCTAGGTATGTACACGCAGCGAGCACTTTGCATGTATGCGTGTCAGCCCACATCGCCTCCCTGGCTAATGAATGCCCATCCTCCACACCCGGCTCACGAACCGTATGCGGCGAAGTGGGCAATCTCGTACTTACTATGCGTGTGTTTTCTGTTGTGTCGAGTTACAAAGAAGAGGGGAAGAGACCTAACAGAACGGTACAATTTTGGTGTAGTTATACCTATGCCTACCTGTACATACCTAGGTAGTAGGTAGGCAGGTATGCAGTTGGATGCTACTGAAGTTACAGTGGACCATCTACTGGACCTTCATGCCTTCATCACCTGTGGGTCAGGTGATATTCCGGCCAGGAAGGAGCTTCAACTGCGTCATTGTGCTTCTCGAGCTTGCTTGGAGTTGTATCGCATGCTTGCTTGGTCCTTCACTCGGTGTTTCTCCTCAGTTTTTCTCAGTTTCTGTCCTCGGGTTTTCTCCTCATTCTCGTCTGCCCTGCCGTCCCTCTATCTGCCCATTCCTATCTATCTTCGTAGACGCGTGACCCGCGCTCCATCATTCTCTTCCACCACCCTAGCCTACCTACATCTTGGTATATAAATAATAGATTGCATCGACCACTATCCGTCGTCTTGCCCTCACTTGTGCCCTCGCGTCCTTCTACCCTTGGCCCGCAGCCCCATCTTATCTGCGTCTATTCTGTGGTTAGTGTTGGGTCTGTGTTGGGCAACACGAGCCAGAGCCTAGAACACCTCCACTCTTGATCGACCGATCGCTAGTTAGCACCAACGGTGAGCGCCATTCTCCTAGTTCGACCTCTAGCTCCAATTACCCCGACCCCAGACATACCGGTATCTACCCCACATCGCATTCCATGCCTACTTGTAGTTCCCGGCCATCTCTGTGAGGTCGTCATTTGGATAGGGCGGTAGCATACCACGGCTATGTTTACGCGTGCATTTATATCTATCAAGGCCCATCCTGTTGGACCCGGGTCCTCAAATTTGGCTTTTGCTGGCCTCCCGAGCTAATTACGTGGTTTCGTCCCAAAGGAAACAACCCGATCCGATGGCTTCTGCAGAGCAATCCCTGCCCACGAGGGAACGGCGTCCTTCAATGGGAGCTCCAATAGTCGACATCGTCGGCTCAATAGGGCCTGCTGGTATTTCTCGACCTAAACACAAGCGTACCTTTACCGGGTTTGGTGCCGGTGAAATAAAAAACGTGGAAGGTTAGTCATCACAAAGTAATTATGCTATTTTTGAGGCTGTACATGTGTGCCTTGAAGTGAATTTGATCAATCTCGCGTCCCATTGCAGTAGCTCATCCTCTGTCTAGCTTCTATTCCCGAACCCCAGCGCGCAGCATGGACGAAGAATGAGTTTTCTGGCTTCACAAACAAGGATGATTTCGAGAAAGAGGTCGTTCGACATGTTGAGACTACCTTGGCTCGAAGCATATACAATTGCGACGAGACAGCTGCGTACTCAGCGGCCAGTCTAGCCTTCCGAGACCGCTTGGTCAAGGATTGGAACAAGACTCAGCAACGCCAGACGTTTACGGATAGCAAGCGTATTTACTACCTCAGTTTAGAATTCCTAAGTACGTAATTCTCGGTTTTTTTTTTCGCCTTTATCACACTCTCCGCCTCATCCTGAGCCAAAGGCACTCCTGAGAAGCACGACGATGTTAAAAAGTACTCAGGAGTGTGCTCGCAAACAATCAACTAACATATGGAAAAACTGGTTCCAACCCGCGTCCCTGAATCTAAATTCCATATCCCGTTACATAAAACGCACCGCCCAGACAGATCTCAGTGTCATGGATGTGAAATCCTACTCCTCACGTGCCTTACCTTACGTAGCCACTGTCTCATACTAGATAAATCGACTAACACATTTCTATGCGCTCAGTGGGTCGGGCATTCGACAATGCGATGCTCAATCTCCGTGCTAAAGATGTTGCCAAAGGTATAGCACCCTCGATTGTTCCCAAATGCGTTGGGTTGAGCAGGGCTAATCAAAGTTTAGAGGGACTTGCCGAGTTGGGATTCCGCATTGAAGACCTCATTGGCCAGGAGCACGATGCCGCACTAGGTAATGGTGGCTTAGGGAGACTAGCAGCATGCTTCCTCGATAGCATGGCCTCTTTGAACTATCCTGCATGGGGCTATGGGTTGAGATACCGCTACGGCATCTTCAAACAAGAGATTATTGATGGATACCAGGTTGAAGTACCTGACTATTGGCTCGACTTTAACCCATGGGAGTTCCCTAGGCACGATGTTACTGTTGATGTGAGTTACACCGTAACCCACTCGAATCAGATGTAGAACTAATGTTGCGGCAGATACAATTCTACGGCCACGTCACCAAGAGCCAGGATGAGAACGGGAAGACAGTGGCTAAGTGGGAAGGTGGTGAAACGGTCATCGCTGTCGCCTATGATGTTCCTACACCAGGGTATGATACTCCTTCTACCAATAACTTGCGGTTGTGGTCCAGCAAAGCAGCCAGCGGCGAGTTTGATTTTCAGAAGTTCAACAGTGGGGAGTACGAAAGCTCAGTGGCCGATCAGCAAAGAGCCGAGACGATCAGTGCCGTGTTATATCCCAACGATAATTTAGACCGAGGAAAGGAGCTACGTCTCAAACAGCAGTACTTTTGGGTAGCTGCGTCACTTCATGACATCGTTCGCCGATTCAAGAAGTCCAAGCGCAAGTGGAGCGAGTTCTCAGATCAGGTCGCCATTCAGCTCAATGATACCCATCCCACTCTTGCCATTGTTGAATTGCAGCGCATCCTAATCGACGTCGAAGGTCTTGAGTGGGATGAGGCATGGACTATCGTTACATCAACCGTAAGTGCTATCGTCGTTAGCTTGAGAAGTACGGGCTAATGGCAGTTAAGTTTGGTTATACGAATCACACGGTCCTCCCCGAAGCTCTCGAGAAATGGCCAGTTGGTCTGATACAGCACCTCCTGCCTCGTCATCTCCAAATAATCTATGATATCAATCTCTTCTTCCTCCAGTCGGTCGAGAAGCGATTCCCTGATGACAGAGATATGCTACGCCGAGTCTCTATCATAGAGGAATCTCAGCCAAAGATGGTCCGAATGGCATTCTTGGCTGTCGTTGGTTCTCACAAGGTCAACGGCGTTGCTGAACTCCACTCCGACCTAATTCAGACAACTATTTTCAGGGATTTCGTTGCCATTTTCGGCCAAGACAAGTTCACAAACGTCACAAACGGCATCACGCCGAGGAGATGGTTGCACCAAGCGAACCCTCGACTGTCGGAGTTGATCGCGAGCAAAGTTGGTAGTCATCAATTTCTGAAGGACCTTACACTCCTCAACCAACTAGAGCATTTCGTGGATGACAAACAATTCAGGAAAGAGTGGGCTGAGATCAAATATGCCAACAAAGTCCGCCTAGCCAAGTATATCAAATCTACTTTGAACATCAATGTCAACCCGGCTGCATTGTTCGATGTTCAGGTGAAAAGAATCCACGAATACAAGCGGCAGCAATTAAACATATTTGGTGTTATACATCGATATTTGACTCTAAAGGCGATGAGTCCTGAAGAGAGAAAGAAAGAACAGCCCCGTGTTTCTATCTTTGGCGGGAAGGCGGCTCCCGGTTATTGGATGGCCAAACAAATTATCCATCTCATCAATAACGTGGGAAGTCTTGTCAATAAAGACGCTGATATCGGCGACTTGCTGAAAGTCATCTTTCTGGAAGACTATAATGTAAGCAAGGCTGAGATGATCATTCCTGCCTCAGATCTGAGTGAGCATATCTCGACAGCTGGTACAGAGTAAGTCACGCCAATTAGTCTCCCGATTTCACAAGCTGACGAGGTAATAGAGCGTCTGGAACAAGCAACATGAAATTTGTTTTGAATGGTGGATTGATTATCGGTACCTGTGATGGTGCCAACGTAAGCATGCCTCCTATTGCTTTCCGACTGATATATATGCTTATTGTCTATAGATTGAGATTACACGCGAAATTGGCCAAGAGAACATCTTCCTATTCGGAACACTCTCCGAGGATGTCGAGGATTTGCGCCATGCACACACGTATGGAGCGCACCCCATTGATTCAAATCTAGAAAAAGTGTTCGAGGCTATTCAAAGCGGCATGTTTGGAGAGCCTAATGATTTCAGTGCCATGATTTCTGCCGTCCGCGATCATGGGGACTACTACCTAGTATCCGATGACTTCCAGTCATACATTGACACTCACAAGATGGTTGATGCGGAGTACCAAAACCAGGAAGAATGGATCTCCAAGTGTATTCGCAGCGTAGCCCGCATGGGTTTCTTTAGCTCTGATCGCTGCATCAACGAATACGCAGAGGGCATTTGGAATATCGAACCGCTAGCTGTTTAGCCCTACCTACTGAGAAATGGCAGCAGAAGCTGGGGAAATGCCCAGTTATTAGCTCCTCTTTCGCTGCTTTCTACAGTTCCTCTATACACAGCATGTGGCAGGGAAGGATTGAGAGGTTCAAAAAGTGATTCGGTAGTAATATATCAGTCGGCGGGCGTGAGTTTTTTTCGGTGCTAGGGTGCTTATGAGAAAGCAATTCGCCAAGAACCGCTACATCATCAATAGCTCACAATACATTTATTTTTCACGAAGATCATAAAGAGCATAACTTAAATATTTACAGGTTCTATATCTTGACTTTCATATTAAAGGGTTTCTTCAGTGATATAACATCTGCTAGTAACAAGGTTTAGATTTGAAGCTATTCAGAATACAACGACTATAACAAGGGCAGTAACACTGGGCTTGGAATCTTAAGGCAATTCAGATTATAATAAACAATTAGGGCTACATGAGTCCTTAACCAACCAACTCATTCTTGGCTGTTGGTGGGTTGACTTGACTCTATATACAACTGATCTGCCAGCCCAAACCGCCTAGGTCTCTGGGGTCTGTTTCAAGAAGCGAAGTCTGTATAACCTCACTTTCCAATGTTGCCCAATATTGCCTGCATGTCTTGAGAGATCACGAACAGCCTGCAATGGTCCTTCGTACGGCCGAAGTGCAAGGCGAGCTGCATGTTCAGCTAGCACAGAGGTTGCACGTGTAACAACGACCTAGGCTGCTATGATGTTTGGCCATGTAATATCTATCGGTGGTCTTGAAAGTGCGATTATAAGCGATATAGAGTGTAGGGGTTGTCCTGAGAAATTACTAACTATCTAGATCATCATAATTGCTATAGCGTTATGCCTTAGCTTGTTAGCTACAGTCCATTATGAATGTGAATCAAATTTGTAAGGAATAAAAGGATCTTAGAAGTAGGACAGTGATGCAACGAGTTATATCATGTCATTTTTACAATTATTGCTTTAACAAAGCCAACTCCTTTGTTGTGGACCACACAACAATCCAACAATCAGGCCAATGGAGGCAAACAATGACATTGTTTTATGCTTTAAGAACTATATACTTCCTCCATCAACTCTATAAAACAGACTAATATCTCCCAGCATTTCCTGCTAGAAAAACATCTCATGTTCTTGTAACAATGGCTCCGCCAAGTCAAGAAGGACCAGTTTTCAACAATGGGGAGTGGATGTTTCCCTGTCAACCCCCAATATATGTTGTCGGGCCAAATCTCACTTTCAAAGTTCGGTTGCGCCATGTGGTCTGTAACGAACATACCGTTCCTCAGGTCTCACAGGGTTATTCTCCATCATGCATAAGTCACGTTGACTGCTGGTATACAGGGGCCCACGTCTGCTTGTCCCCTAGAAACGCCCAAGCCGCCAGCAAAGGGTTAAACCATTCACAATCTGATTGTAACTGCTGTGCTAATGGAGTCCAGTCTAACATAGAGATCTTGGATGACATATATCAGGCTTCCGGACCATTAATTGACCTCATCCGATGCACGGCACGCGGAGAGGGGAGAGGAGCGCAGAGTGAAAGGGCGATAGCTATCTTAAATGCGTCTATCGTATGGGGAGATGAAGAGCAATCCAAGCTGCACAACTCCGCCGTTACACCGAAGCATCTCATGCTGATGAGAGAGCGCGGAGGAGCTGATTATATTCAAGTCGACTTTGCGACCCCTCGCGGCGACGATCGTCGAGCGAGTACACTCAAATCATTGAAGAATCTCACGAGACCGGCTGGCAAGCGAAATCATGCACGATTGTTTTCTCGTTTTGGAATTAAGACGTCGAGAAAGTAGGATAGTAATAACTTAGTTTAAAATTACATTCTGTTTTCCTAGTCGCCCTGTCCTTCAACAATTGAACGAGATCGGGACTGTCGGCTTAGATTTACTTATGATTACCGTGAATTCTAAGATGGCCGCTTTCATTCCTCCTATGGCTAGCATACCATAATTAAAACGATGAATGGATGACTGTGCTCACAGTGCCTTAACTCTGTGCTCCGGGTAATACAATCCTAGGGTTATAGACAAAGAGAAGCGCTATATATAGCCCTAGTCTGGTTCAGAACCTTGGTGTAACTAATGATTTCATCCAGCACCCCTATAGTTGCTGTTCTCACACTGGGCTAAGCAATGAGGCCATCGTCGACGTTGTGAGACGGCTTTAAGGAATAAATCAGAGAAACTCTCATGTATCTGTTACGATAACTCTTTTCTTTCGGTGTGTACTTGCGGCATGGTAAAAGGTAAGAACTATAGGAGGTCATAATCATGAAAACGTTGTCCCTTTAATTAACGTTATCTCGAAAGACGATGCCATAAACCTTACATCTCATAACTCCATGTCCCTCTAACTATATTATGCTATATCGTAATTGGTACGTTTGGGCGCATGGATAGAGGTGTAGATTACTTTATGGTATTACACGTGACTTTCCACTTCGGCAAAACATCGCTGTAGGGTTAAATCTAACGACATGGAGCACGTTTGAGTCAAGTAGCCAATTGGATCCCCAGCTTCAGGGAAAGTTTAAGCATGAATATAGTCTTAAAGTTGTCATACGACAGTCCTTACTGTATGCTCATCTCTGTACCCATTGGGAAATGGCGGATCTATGATTGGCATGATTCTGAACCCTTACCTTTCACTTGATTCATTGCATGGAATGACGCACTTGACGCGCCGCGAATTTTTTGCTCGATGTAGCAAATATGATGTGCATACTGTAAGAAATAAGTAAGATGTGTGTAGTGCAGGGTTACCCACGAGGTCGGTGGTTTCCGGTAACCGAATTCCTGACATCTGCCACCTTAGGCATTGCCTTTCATTGAGAATTTCAGCTAGGTCGGGGAAACCCTTATTACGTGCAGTTGCATGACGGTTGGCAAGGTCTGGCGATACTACAGAAGATTAAAAGCCGACCAATTCCTGGCTTACTGAGCGAATGGCGTTCTGGAAGATGGATGGAGCCTGATGTCTCCGCATATCAGATTTCCGCGCCCATCTCATGCTGTCTTCTTTTCTTCTCTCAATTCTTCTCTCCCGAAATTGAAAGCTATCCAAGACGTCCAGAGCCACGTCTCATGAATCATGAGTCGCGACAAGTCGCGTCGCATGCTCACTGACGAGACATGCGACTGTTGGAAATGCGTATGACGTCATACGTACTTGGCTATGCATACGGTATCCTGCAACGAATACAGAAGCACATACCGTCCCACGTACTCTTAGGATTGCATGCGTCTGATCTTACTTCAGTAGGGGCATTCAGGAGCAATTGCTCCGCTTATGCGGATTTTACTGGGTGCTGTTACTAAATAGGTAGCATACGGTATCTCTGGTTGCTGTGTGCGTGTGGTTTGTATGGTATGTATGGCCCTGTCAGAGCCCGGGGACTACGTCATCGCGGTCCCGCGACTTGAGGGACAGAGGGATAAAGGGCGCGTGCGTGCCATGGGCAGTACATACTGCATGGGTCTGGCATGGGGCAGAGAAGGGGGGCTTGGGGGCTCAATAATCTCCCTTACTATTACTGTGGCCGTACACCGCTAGAATGGAAGGGGTAAATCGACGAGATGCAAAAAGTTTGCCCGAGGCCACAGAGCTGCAGGAAAACCCGGAGAGAGGCTCTGATAGGGCCGCGAAACTAGTTGAGTCGCGTTCAATCGTCGATGCGACAGCTAGAACTCGATGATCAGGGAATTTTGACCAAGAGCGGGGTCTGACCCTGGCCCTAGTCGGCAAAGTGCAGCCGGCGTCGAGTCGGTGATAGCAGTAATTCGTGTCAAGCTAGCGGGCATGTCACCGGACCACGTTGGCTGCTGGCGCGCATGAATACAGCTTCGCCAATTGGACTCCGGTTGGAAAAAGGTGTTAGGTACGATCATTGATAACTGTCCCCCGAGGCCTACCGGCTCTAGCCAAAGGTTGTCGCCGCGAAATGTGCCCTTGTCAAGTGTCAAGCTCTTGATATACGGCATCTCCAGCTACCTTCCCCGTGTCTGCCCGTGCGTTGGCCCCCTGACTAGCCGCACTTCCTAGTCTGGGTGAAGCTTCTGCTTTAGCCATCTTGGCTTGATGCCTTAATGGGACTGTAAGAGGCAAGGGGCAAGGGGACGTTTTCTAACAGCCTGCCTCACGAAGAAAGTACCTACCCCAAGGGATATACCAAGCTTGAAGTAGAGAGTACCTCGGCGAAGAAAAGGCTTGGGTCACGCTGTGCTCACAGCAAATAAGAGGAGAGAAATATCGCAGATGTAGCGCCGAGCGTGGCAGCTATCATATCAGCCAATGAAACCCCCCAGCCTTACCTTTATGTCGATGACATCATTGCTTTGTTAGCAGCTCTACGTGTAATGCTATTCTTCTACTTACCTATCTTCTATCATGGGGAGACACGCAATCTCAGCTAGCTCTACGTGAACATATCTTCTACCTGCCTGTATACGCAGCAGAGAGCCAGCCCAGGAGGAGGTTGATAACATTAAAGTATACTCCTGTAAGTATATAATTACTGTTAGGTACTCCTCATTGACGCTATTTTAGGCGTATACCCTAGGTACTAGCTTTCTATATGTATGTGTACCCATCAGCCTCTGTTACAATACCTAGCTTGCGTATAAATGTGATATATTTTATCATCCGTATAAATGAGTAATATAGTAGGATTTCGGGCTTTGCAGAAGGAGCGCCTGTAAATGCTTTCGTGAGGATGACCGCACAAAGCACACTTGAAAGCTATTGGTTGTACGATTGCGCAGAGGATCGGTCTCGAGGGTAACAGAGCAACAAAACTTTGTCGATTCCGGATTTTCGACCAATAATACCCGTGGCCTGTGACTGGGAGAAGATGGGATTCTTTTCCAAACTGTGTTTAATCTTCGGGGCCAAGTATCAGGTACGCAGGTGGCCAAGACCGACAACAAATTGTATATGAGGATATGATTGACCCTGTGAAGATGGTTTGGCATGCCATTCTGGACATGGCATTTATGAAATCCCATTTCGTTTGGATCTGTCTTCTTGTCCAAACACGTAGGTCTAGACGGGTTTTATATTGACTCTCTCCTCCGGATGCATTCATTAACCTCTATACAGTCTACCTTCCTAGTTATCCAGCTTTTGAATTGGCCCTTTATGTCGAGAGCAAGAACATGGCCCGTCTTGTCCTAAAGGGGCGCGCATTCAGTTGTCCCGAGGATTCCAAGCTATATTATAATCTGTTTGGCCAATATCGTGGTCTCGTGCTATCTTGTAGTATCTTGTAGTGTTGGTATTGGCCCTCATTTTTGGTTGGACGTCCGCGGCTTGAATATCTTAAGGTGCCACCTAGCAGGCTACATATACAGAATCCCACGCTAAGCACACTTAGCCATGGTATTTACTCACCTTACCTGCTTGTGTATGTAGGTATGTACTTTAGATATGTGAATGGAAAGTTAGGATGCTGAGTGCCCACAGCTAGCAGGTACCTGATACCGCTGTACACAGTACCTACCTGGGGTATCTGCACGTAGGTATGTACCTACCTACCAACATCCATACTACTCACTGCCTAGGTAGGTACTTACTACTTACATATACGTCCACGGGTATGTACCACGTACGCAGTTAGGTACCTTGTAGAGAGTCTTGGGGCCTATCACAACCACCCCAGACGCTACGCCTGGCCAGTCCTCAAACCTGATCCCGATCGCCACTACTGTGTACCTAGGCTAGCCAAATGGGATCCCACCCCCAACACCTGCGAATTGTGCAGAAGAACTTCGTCCTATCTCAACCTTTCAAGAGAGAAAACCGCTTAAGTCAATCCAAAATCCTGTTCATCTCTTACTATCATCTCGTCCATCTATATTCTGTGTTTCTCCCGGAACACACTCCGCCTCTTGCTGCTGCCGCTGTCTATACTGTTATACTCTCGTTTCCTCAAAGACCACAAACCGTGCACGCGCCCGCAATTACCCCTCGCTCCGTCGTCGCTCCAACATTTCCCGCTCTCGCCTGCCTGCCTGCCTGCTCCTTAAACACTCGCCAACGCCTCGCCCTGAGCTGCGCTTTTGACCTCTGCGCTCTCCTTTTGGGCTCTCCTTCATTAATTCAAAAAGAAAATAATCATCATCCGTACACAACTAATATCATGGCCGAATTCATACGGGCTCAGATCTTCGGAACTACATTCGAGATCACCTCTCGGTATGCTCTCTTGTGTCGCCGAGCTGCACTGTAGACAGCTCGCCCAAACGCGGCAGCTCTGTTCTGTTAACACGCCGATAGGTACTCGGACTTACAACCTGTGGGAATGGGCGCTTTTGGCTTGGTGTGGTACGTTGTCGCTCGAATCTCATGTGAAACCGACCCCGCGCCATCAGTGATGGCGCTGCAAGCGACGGCTACTAACTCTCGCTCATTCTAGCTCTGCGAAAGATCAGCTTACCAACCAGAATGTGGCTGTCAAGAAGATCATGAAGCCCTTCAGCACCCCAGTGTTAGCCAAGAGAACATACCGAGAACTCAAGCTGCTGAAGCACCTACGACACGAAAATGTGCGTTGCTTGATCCGCTATCAGTGATGCCACTACTAATCGCTCCTTCTAGGTTATTTCGCTCAGCGACATCTTTATCTCCCCTCTAGAAGACATGTACGTCCACAAGACACCGACCTCTTGCCCTTCGATTCATTAACGCATATTCTTTAGCTACTTCGTCACAGAACTTCTCGGAACAGATCTGCACAGATTGTTAACCTCGCGGCCCTTGGAGAAGCAGTTTATTCAGTACTTTCTCTATCAGATTATGGTGCGTTTTAAACCAGCGAGAGCTTTGAAATGAAATCTTGGGTCGAATATGGAGCCTAACAATGTACAGCGCGGGTTGAAATACGTCCATTCGGCTGGTGTCGTTCACCGTGACCTAAAACCCAGCAACATTCTTGTCAACGAGAATTGCGACCTGAAGATCTGTGACTTCGGTCTAGCCAGAATTCAGGACCCTCAGATGACTGGATACGTATCTACGAGATACTACCGCGCTCCCGAGATCATGCTTACCTGGCAGAAGTATGATGTCGAGGTCGACATTTGGAGCGCGGGCTGCATTTTCGCAGAAATGCTTGATGGGAAGCCTTTATTCCCGGGTAAAGATCACGTCAATCAATTCTCTATCATCACTGAATTGCTCGGTACCCCGCCCGATGATGTTATCAATACGATCGCAAGTGAAAACGTAGGAGACTCACCATATCCCCAATCAAGATGCTAGCTAACAAAGGGGTAGACTTTGAGATTTGTTAAATCTCTTCCGAAGCGTGAGCGACAGTCTTTGAAGACCAAATTTAAGAATGCTGATGATGCTGGTAAGCTACGCTCAGTGTCCTTTTTGGCTCTTCTAGTTCGATGACTGACTTACAAAACAGCTATCGACCTACTCGAGCGGATGCTTGTGTTCGACCCTAAGAAGAGAATCACAGCAGCCGAGGCTTTAGCACATGAATACCTGGCTCCGTACCACGATCCCACTGATGAGCCAGTCGCTGAAGAGAAATTCGACTGGAGTTTCAACGACGCTGACCTCCCCGTCGATACTTGGAAGATTATGATGTCAGTACTTGCAATTTCGAGACCCAAGGAGCGCACCCAATTAGCTAATAAGTACTCTGAATTAGGTACTCGGAGATTCTAGACTATCATAACGTTGAAAACAACCTAGCGCCCGCCGAATCCCATTTAAATGGCAACTGAGCTCTTGCCACTAGACCAATTCATGAAAGAGACGATATACTTCACAACTAATACCACACCCCGGTCAATCACGCTTTACACGTTCTTACTGAAAAGGTTGGTTTGGGGCTTGTTTTTCGGAGTTTCGAGAGGGAATGATAGGTTTCGATTGTCTTCGCTGAATGATCATACTGGCTATCAGGGCTGAGTGGGGATAAGGGTTCAAGAAAATTCACAATAGTGAACAAGGGAGCATTGTACGTACGAGGCATTGAATAGCGAAGTAGAGGATGCTCAATGATATTTCGGCGCATGGGTCTACGGTGGACGAACTATACGAGCGGTTATATACCAGTATGTTTCCTCCTTCTTAGGTGGAAACTACCTAGTCATGTACAACGCCAAAGGCTTTCCGTGACGGTGTCAGATGTATTGTTTGTGTCAAAGCTGCATACTGCCGTATGGTCTGCGATAACCTCGAAGAAGAGTGACAATATATAGTAAACAATGCCCTCTCCGTAAGCATTTGCATTAATCTGGACAGAAGTGACTACTTATGGTTTTCCGGTGTAATAGGGTCATTAAAAAACTTAGCAATGCTTCCTCAAAACTCCTCAGTTATCCCTTGTCGTGTAGTAAGCTCATAGCACTATACTTAGAGTATTACCTACTAACCACCCAGCTTTATAAAGCATCTCACAGATCAGGAGATGTGAGTCAAACTCGTTGTAAAATCAAGCAGTGGGGCACTGATCCGATCCTCGGGAATCACCATTGTTCGCTTTCCCGATACTTACATGACGAGATTCGGTTTACAGGTAGAACCACATCAAATCATAGCCGGGGTATGGAACCAATAAATACTTTGACTTCACCCCAGCCCTCACTGCCATCAACATGAACTCCACAAAGCCCCCAGCAGCAACAAGAGCGATATCATGACGGCCAGTATCCAAACTGCCTACGCTGAAGCGGAGGCGCGCTATGAAGTCGCAAACCCTGCCAGCCGTGCGGCGCACGAGACAGCGACGGCAAGCCTGCCCGGGGGCAACACGCGCTCGGTGCTACACTGGGAACCATACCCGCTCTGCATCCGCTCGGCCCAGGGCTACACACTACACGATGTCGACGGTCACGCATATGTGGATCTGCTGGGCGAATACTCGGCCGGCGTCTACGGGCACTCGCACCCCACATTGCTAGCCGCCATCACGGAGACGGCGCAGCGCGGCCTGAGCTACGGCGGGCCCCATGCCGCCGAGGCGCGCCTCGCAGGGCTCATCAAGGAACGGTTCCGAAGCATCGAGCGCATCCGCTTCACGAACTCTGGCACAGAAGCGAACCTCATGGCCCTCGCTGCGGCGAAGGCGTTCACGGGGAGACACCGGGGCAAGGTCATCGTGTTCGAGGGCGCGTATCATGGAGGGGTCTTCGTCTTTCCCTTCGGGTGCCGAGACGTTTGGAATAAAGGGGGGCCCAGCACCGGGAGTAAATACGAGGCTCTGCGCGCGCTGAACGCGCCTCACGATTTCCTCGTCGCGACGTACAACGACATCGCCTCCGTCGACGCGCTCCTCGCCTCCTCCGTCGGCAACGAAGGCGTGGCCGCCATCTTGTTGGAGCCCATGCTGGGATCTGGCGGCGGCGTATGTAGCACCCCTGGGTTCCTCGCGCATCTCCGGCATCGCGCCGACGAGCTGGGCGCATTGCTCGTCTTCGACGAAGTCATGACGTCGCGCATGTACGACGGCGGCGGCATCCAGAGCGCCACGGGGATCCGCCCCGACCTCACCACGCTCGGGAAGTACGTCGGTGGCGGCATGTCGTTCGGGGCCTTCGGAGGCCGCCGGGACGTCATGGCGCTCTTCGACCCCCGTGAGAAAGAGGCGCTCCCGCACGCTGGCACTTTCAATAATAACGTCCTGACGATGAATGTCGGCGCCGTCGGCCTCGAGCACGTGTTTACGCCCGCGAAGGCGAGGGAACTACATGCGCTGGGCGACGAGGTCCGCGAAAAGATCAATGCGCTTGGCAGTGGTGAGACGGCGGCGAGAGGGCTGCGGGTGCTGGGCTGCGGCTCGATTCTCACGTTCCATTTCACCCGGACGCCCGTCGATAATATTGCTTCGCCGGCGGATTGGAAGAGCGATGAGGACGCGAGATTGCTTGATCTCTTCCACCTCGAGATGCTAGATGAGGGCTTTTACCTTGCTAGGCGTGGCTATGTCTCGCTTAGCCTGGCGCTGTTGGAGGATGATGGACGGCGTGAGTTGGAGCGGTTTGTGGAGGCTGTTGAGAGGTTCCTTGGGAGGTTCCGGGGCTTAATGGCTTGAGTAGTGGTAACTTAGTTGAACAATTCTCGGTCAAGTAATGAGCTGTTTTGCTCATGTTAGTGCTGTTTTGGGAGTTTGCTTTGTCGTGAGATGCTGAAGTAGCTTTCTAAATATCCAGCATGAATGACGACCTATGTCTTCGTAATGTTCAGATATGTTATTCATTGCAAATTTTCGAGTTATAGCGCAATGGCTTAGGACTAGTAGGCCGATATGCTTACGATCTACGTGCCATATATGAGATTTCTGCAGCTGTTGTTCGAGTGCGAGTATGGTGACTTGGAATTCTGGGGGTCTAACAAGATAGTCAAATACTGTACTTTACACAAAGGGACTAATATATGTTTTAAACTTACGTCTTATTAATACTTAAAATCTGCGGGTATGGATGTTGGCTAGTGATTCACTTAATAGATTAACTACTGTCTGAAACCTGGGCGTCAGATTCTCAAGCTGTTATTCATAGAGTGTGAGGGCAAGATATGATCATTTCGCCGCTGTAAGGGAGTCGTATCTCGGGGCGAGTGATGGGTAATGCCATAGCACTACATATATACCTACTTAAGGGTTATAGGCGGCCAGTATTCAATCCGATTAAGTTCTATATTTGGCAGTGTCGTGGTTTCATACTGCGCTTCCGTTTCGTGACAAACATCTTTGCTATAAACATGAGCATATGGATCTTCTCACACGTGTGCTGGGATATGCTGGAATGAATAATTTTCCAAAAATCACTTTTTAACAAATTCTGAGCCTGAAGGGACGAGATATGTGGATTTCTAACACCTTAACTATATCAAGAGTATTGGCCGGACCCGGACGTTCACGATCTGGTGAACCACGGGAGCGACTGCAGGACTGGAAATTGCCTCTCGAGACAAAGGGATATTACATGGAGATCACTAAATAACCTACCACCGCTCGAATATACTCCCACACCACGCAAGCCGGGCTGTTATATCCTGGCTGCGAATGCGGTTCTTATGTTCAGAGGGGTTTCAAATCACATTCAGACAGAAGAGGGTCTCTCTCGCGGACAAAAAAAAAAGCAAGTTTGACTTTAGCTCCCCCAAGAAATAGCAATTACTATGACTCAAAAGTGTGATCCAGGCAAATGTTCGCGATACAACCACAAAAAGGTTCGATCAACCATTCTGGATTATAAGTGGTTAGACCTTGAAATTAGTATCCTAGAATACAAGACATCCCGTCAAATCCTTCATTTGCTTTTGTCCCCTATAGCTATAACTGTTGTGTGTCATACCTCTAGTTCATGGGGATGATATGACAAAGCTGGTCGTGATGGGAGAATGAGAGTGTCGCACTAGGAAAGAATCAGAAAGAATTCAGTCTAATCCTCCAACTTTGTGGCAAGCTAGACAATCTTGTGGCAGCACGGATGGCTTGACATACCTTTTTCAGATTCCTAGGAAAGGGGGTTCGTTAGATATTCGATGGTGTGCAGGGAGTTAGACTGACCCTCTCCAACCTCTCCGTACTGTTCAGCTCATGTCTATTGCTTTAAGAAGGTGTGGCTCAATGTTTCGAGCTGTTACATGTAGTTGCTTCCAATTTGAATGCTGAACTGCTCCAACTTACTCTTTCTTGTTTCAGAAACGCTGCCGGCTCCGCCGAGCCCTTTCGGTCTAGCTTTCTATTGGGACAATTCTAAACGTAATTCTTTTTTGCTTCTTTTGGGGGGCGATCGTATAATGAGCTTAACTAAAGCAAGATTTGCCGGTGGATGTCATTATGGAATGGCATTTCAGTTATATGTGCGAAAGGGCATTGTTGCCTTGTGTACGTACACATACAGAAATTTTCCGTCACCACCAGGGATATAGATCTTGGGCAGTAAGACGTTGCTTGTTCCCCCAGGCAATTATGTGTGTGACGTGTAATTACGTCTTTCGTTGGACGGCGTCTTCCAAAATTTCATTAAGGGTTAACCCCCGGACCCTGTATCGTGCCCTTAGTTTTACCAATGGTCTATCTATATCTACACATATTATTGATGTATGAGGAGAGTGTTGTACCGGTAGCTTCGTCACCTTTGTATTTGATGTGTAGTTCAGATACCAGCGGTCATCAACGGGAATAACTGGTTAGGTTACCACTCACTAGTACGAAGACTGTCTCTCAGTTAGTCTACTTCGAAAGCTTTAATTTTTTCAATTCCTTTTTCTTGATGTTATGTTAGCAGTTTACAGTAGATTGATGTAAACCGTGCCACTTCATCGCTTTCTCCGCAACCAAATTCATTCAAATCGCGGAACCGTGCGAGGCCGGGCCACACGTGAATCGGACGGTTCCGCCTCTAAGATTAGCTGGACGCTAGGATTCCACTCCATCTCGATAGCTCCCGAAATGGGGAAAAGTGACAGCAATAGCTTATTCCGTAGGCTAGCTTAGTGTATTGACACTGCATAGTATAATGCCTGCCTGTAGGCAAATTGTGTGCCAACCCCTTTGTGGAGGGGCCCTAAGTAAACCTTTCGTTATTGCCTGGGTTTCTGATGACAGTGTGCCAACCAATGTCTAGTGTTTTAAAAATTTTCATCTGTCACAAGGTGTCCAGGGGAAACGGACGGGTAGGCCGGTTGTCTTCCTGCTCTGTCAGGTAGCGATTTGAGATGGATGGTGTTGGGAGCTCTGCGATGTGGCCGCTTGTTCAATCTTGACTAACAGTAAGTATAGAAGTGGTGCTGGGATGAGCGCAGACCCCCCAACTTAGTCGTCAAGCCTTACCATTTGTCTGCGCTAGGCTGGCTGCAAGTATTCAAACCTGGGTTCTAGCCTCATGAGTGTACATGTAAACTAGATGCCCTGGGGTAAAGAAGGACTGTACTGTAGGGATATAGGATGGAACAATAGCAGGGTATCCTACGTACGCACTACAGCCAACACGGACGATAATACGATGCTGTCGGGCCTAGCTCTGGTTCTAGCAGGTGATGTTACGGTATGGTTCGACCCTCCATCTCCACGGTTTCTTGATCAAAGTTTTTGCGTCTCATGTTACGCACTGGAGCGGTATGGGCCTGGCCCTTCGCTCTGGGCCTGTTGTCATGTCGCCCTCGAGAGATGAGATCTTCTCTACGATGTTGTTTGTGCTCCTGCCTCGGCATTACCAGGTACAGATATACCCTGGCTGCAGACAAGCTCGACTGGTCTGCCAGGCTTGCTGACAGCACACAATGCTGGATATCCCTCTTGGCGTTGGTATGCTAAACCCTGTTGGTTTTCCTTCCATGCCACTTGCCCTTCCTGGGTGCGCCTAATTCATCGACGTGCAGAGGCTCGTGGGTCTTGCACACGCCTTTAAGAAAGAATGTCTCCTGGTGGATGCTTGCCCTGCTTCTGGGGTCTGCCTGGGGTGCCCTCCGGCTCCTGTTACCTTTGCATGCTGTTGCTTTCTTTTGCAGTGTGAGACTGCATTATCAATTGGTCAGCTGTCGGCTTGCGCTGATCATGGGGCAGTATTGCTGACATGGCTGTTGTGGCCATTCAGAATTGTTACTGTCGAGTAGGTATGTACTAGGTATGTAATGACCGCGATCGGAAGACCCCGATCTATTCCTTGAAAGGCTGCCGTCTACGAAGTATCTGGCCTTCTAGAAGTTTTCGACCCCGCGAGCTCCGTGTTGGTTGCTCGCGTAGATTTACGGCTCAGCCTCTGTGGGGATCTGGCCGCAACTCTGTCCTCCTCGACAACCTCGCATCAAAGTGTGGCAAACGGTTAGGCCGAAATAATGATCCTATTTACCCCCAGTCTGCCCCAGGAACAGCTAGCTGCATCTTTGCAGGTTTGTCAAGCCCGAACGCTTACATACGAGCGTGGGCAGACCACCACTAATTACCTACTACGTACTCTGGTCTACATTAGTAATATCGAGCCCTGTACTTATTTGTGCCTTGGTATGAACTGGCGTCAGCCCACGCCTCACCAGATGCATCTAAAATTTCAAGATGGGCGATCAGGCGTAGCCCCTAGTTACCGAGACCGCGGAACCATTATTACATTAAGATGGGGGTATGGGGGTCATTCATGCTGGAACCAGTAGTCGTGGCGATGGGAGCTCTGCTTTTGCTGTCGGAAATGCTGCTTCTAAGTTTGAGTTGGGCCTTAGTTGCAGCGGTTAAGCCGCCCTTGGGGCTGAGGGTTATGCTGATCTTCCGCCAAACTAACTGAAGTTCTACAAGCTAAACTTGCATCATCCCAGGCGCCGGAGATGCTCAGGCATGGACAAGGTGGCCTTGACGACGGGTGCAGTAACGTTGCCGGTTTCTGGGGTTGATCACGCCTGCGATCTCGGATCGTCGATTCTTTGACTTACTTAGATATCTCGCAGGATGGCAGAAGCGCAGGTAGCAAGAAACACGAAACTCCGAGGATAAAGTAGGTACATAGTAGCAACTGGGGTTCTATCGCATCTCCGGTGGTATCCCCACCACGCCACTGTCGGTCCTGCGCGAAGCACGACAAGCACGGCAGTAATCTAAACAATCATCACTCACGGCATGCATTACGTGTGGCATCTTGGGATAATTTGACGTGTCTCCGCCAAGGATGGGCAAGGCTTGCTGCGTACACAAAGTATGTAGGCTGCGGCTTACAGCAACAACAACCCCCGACAGGATGTTAACTGCTACAGTATTCCTTGAAGTCTGAAGTTGCATATTTTGACTTGAAACTCCAACATGGCGATGAAGCAGATCACCGTCAATGTCTCGCCATTCCAGCTTTGCTGATGTATGGCGTGCCCACTTGCTGGTGCTAAGTAGAGGTTAGCTCAACTTGGTACATGCGCCATTTGGCGACAATTCGACAGCGGATATACATAGTATACTACCTAGGTATATGTATGTATAGTTTGCTAAGAACCCACACCTCGAGGTAATCCACCTGTTCGTATGGATTAAACGACTGAACCGCGCTTGCACCACTCACTGTTAGCCGGGCAGGCTCCGTCTCGTCTCCAACATGGCTTGGCTTCTTGCATTTGTATGATACTTCGTAAGTATGTGCACATTTACATAGTACACGCGACACGTACATGTAAGTACCTACTAGGTATGTAAGTAAGTAGGCGAGTAGGTACCCATCGGAAGTCCCCAGATCCCAGAGAATAACACGGCTAATGCAACCTCCCCGGGTTGAATCACATCCATAGTGGCAATGGTTGAGGTTAAAATCTCAACCCAAAACATAGTGCCAACAACCTAGGTTGGCTACATGTGTATACTACAGTACCTAGGTAAGTAGCAACGACTGTTTTGTGAGGCTCGATGCCCTGTGCCCCGTCTAAGCCGGATACGGCAAACCGGCGTTGATGCTCCAAAGGGCATGGATGCTCTTATGGTACTAGGTAGATATAAGTATACCCCTCCAGTTGAGAGCACATCGTCGTTGCTGCGAAGATTTATGCGAGCGAATAAGCATGGTGGGTTGGCCACCCCATGGTGTTGGCGGTATACTATGGGTAGTTCGACTTATACGGAATTGGAGGCCCGTAGAACCTCACGTCTATATAGCTCGGCCTATGAACTCACAAGAATAATAAACAATTACCATCGACGCCGACAGACCGGGGGGGTGGCCTGTTGGGCCAGCGATCCTGGGAGCTGTGGTGAGGGTTAATAAATGCGGAGGTCATAGGATGGTAACGCTATTACACCTATTCGGCAAGCCGCCCGTTGGTGGCTCCCGAGTCTGCACTCAGCAGTTACGAGGTATGCTCGCATGCTCGTATGCAGAAACATTTCCCATGAGTGTTACGAGCCACATCAAGTAGTTGGCCCCGGAGCGATGGCCGATATGAACAACCAGTTCAAGTCGTCGATAGGCAAGCCAGTTTGAGACGATTACTCTAAAATACGCGACAATACATTGACCTAACTGCAAGTTTGACCGCCCTGAGGTAAGTTCTGCACCAGCATAAATCTAGGGGCGAGAAAACAGTCTTGTATAAATAAATACCTTGCCTATAACACATATTGACTTGCATACAGTTTCGGTGTATGAATCAATTAGGTGGCTTCAGTGGGCAATAAGTAGTACAAGGTATGGCGAGGCGAGAGCGTCCCCTCCCCAAATCAAAAGGAAGGAGGTGTACTTACTGACCTGTTGAAATTTTTTTTTTTCTTCCCATTTGCTTTTCCTGGAGTGAGTAATAATAGACCGGAATAACATTACTTACCTAAACCACATACCCATGGGCGAACCAATGCGTGCTGGTGGTTGCCCATGTTGCTGCGATGTTGTAACTCTTTCTTACCCTCGTTCAGCGACTTCGGATCGTGTGGTGCTCCTCGTCTTGGACTATTCTTTTTCTTCTTTTTACTATTGCGTGGCGGTTGGGGCGTGAAGGCGGACGTAGATGTTGAGATGAGGGGAATAAAACCGCATGCAAAGCCGGATAGTGCAATTTAAGTGCCTAGTATCAATGCGTACCTGATTTCCAGCTCCTACCCAGTACCCAAAGAAAGATTACTGTGATTGTTGTTACTACTATTATTATAATATTTATTCCACGCCATCATGGGATCATCATCATTAGGCATGATGATGCATTGGGCTGTACAACTACTTACCTACCTACCTGAAGCAGAAGAGGCTCTTATACTCGAGATGGAAATGATCAGATCTAGGACGAGACAGGATGGATGCCACCTAATGTTGATCTAACATCTAACTACCTACCTACTTAAACATAACATCTAGCTAAGTAAAAGTAAAACTACCTAGTTAATCGTAACTATATCAGTAAGTCTTCTAGTAACCTCTTACAGGACTCGGCCTAGGAGATCTTTCAAGACTTGGTGTAGCTCAAGGGAGCTTACCTGCTGTATAAGTATACTTTGTCAAAGCACTTTGTCTAGGTACCCACTTAAGTATAGCACCTACCTATGCAGGTCAACTTAGGCACCGACCTACCTACATACTTAAGAATGGGCTAATCTGGTACCTACCTACTCTACCAGGTATACCTACTACTAGGTATACATAGTAGTACTTAGGTAGGTATAGTACTGACCTGCTGTAGGTGGTCGAACGCTGGGTCGGGGCTGGGTTTAGGCAGGTGGGCGGGACCTATTAAAAGATGCGACACTCCCCCACACCAAGCACTAAGTAAACTCTCGTTCTTCCCGTCGGGTTTTATATACTTATTACTTACCTACTTATTCGTACTTCGTACTTACCTAGACACACAGTTCAACCAGCAAACCGGCAAAGAGTTACCTACCAAAGGTTCCCCGTTTCGGCAAATCCTCGAACGAACAACTTCAGTCTTGTCAATTTTCCGTGTGCGATCGAAGGGCGGAGAGTTAGAGTTGTCTTGTCTTGTCTTTTCTTGTCTTTTCCGCATCTACATACTTCGTAGTAGAATATCCAAACGGCTCGACGCGCTCGGGCCAACGCCATCGCCCAGTCATCGTCGTACAACTACACAGACAGATAAGATACTATTATTCCTGGCTCTTGCGCGCGCATCAGCCTGCTACTTACGCCTTACCAACCTGAAGGCGAGCCAATCGTTCAGCTTACAGTGGTCCTAAGCTGGCCGAGGTACCTGCCAAATTGCCCGAACGAGTCTGGAAACGACTCACCTTACTTGCTGCGTAGGTCGTGCCTTGTGGGGGAGGAGTGGCTGGCTGGAAGTCTCGAGGCTCGTGGTCTGTTCAAAAGACTTCACCCGCGCAGCTGGTAGCCTCTTGGTTGTCGAGAGAAAGTATGTACCGCAGTCATTATCATCATCATTATCATCATTATTCACCCCCTGAATTCCATTGCGACCAAGCTGTCGCGTCCGCCGTCTCTCTCTCAACAATGCGCCCAAGCTCATTCATCGCACACACCCTCTTTTTCCCAACCCAGCCCCTGATAACCCGGCTCTTTCCTGGTTGTGTGTCAGGAGGATCCGTCTGCCACCTCGGTTCCCCGATGTCTCCAGTCTGGTCCTACTGCGAGTTCGTGGCAGGCCGCTAGCCTTAGTGGCCGCGTGACAACGATGACTTTGAAGACTTGGCTGAGCGAGTGCTTGTGCTACCGCGCCATTGCCTGGCAGAGTAGAGTTATGTTTCAAGACCCTACCTCCCAACAACTCGACAATACCTCTCGCTATCTGCCTGCGTTCGTAGGCTAGGTGTTAGGGCTGCAATCCCTATCACGATCCCCCCCTCCGTACTGCACCGCGCCGGTCGTGACTTTTCTTCAGCCCAGTCGGAATCCCTGAGTCCAGATCAACTTCGCATGGCCCTGCTGCAGCTACGGAAGTTCGCCTGCTGCGCGTCCACTGCTGTATAACCAACTACATGTACCCTCTGCTGGTACAGTCCGAATGCCCGAAACTTGCTTAGCCCAACTCCTCCACTGACTCCATCCGACTTGGCTGTAAGGGTCCATGATCACTCCACCTGTAATTAGTCCGAGTTTAGCTTTTCCGTCTTTCGATCCCCGTCTTCCGCCCTCGGTCTCTCACCACACTCTCTTTTGGTACCGATCCCACTCTTCTTTCCTGACCAGAGTTCACGAAAGAACCCGGCACAAATTGGCATCTTTAAGCGCGTCATTTGCTGCCGCTATGGGGGTGGGAGTGATCTATTACCCTCTAGATCCATTAATAATGCCCGGACTATATAATAACGGCGACTTTTTTTTTATGCTTATCTTAGTCTCACCTGTAAATTGCTCGCATCAATTGCTGATCACGGCGCTTCTCTAGACGTTTCGCCATATCTTTGCTGTGCACTCACCGCACCGCACCCGTACCAGTTTGATGTTGTCCTTTTAAGGTTGCATCAACACTGCCTGCCTTGTTCCTTGTCATGCAGTGACTGACAATCGTTATTACGTTATTCTTGAACCAGCCTCTCCGGCGTCCGGATTTCAGCCAGCATCTATTGTCTCTTGGCTATTCTCTTCCGATCACTGTTATTCGGTCTATTATTTGGTCCATTCCGGTACTCGGATTGCTCTTACCACCTTTCTACGCTGGAAGCGCTCACCTCAGGGCTCTGCTGTTTGTGACGGGGCGTTTACTGTTTCCCCAGATTGTCGAACTGTGACACCTTATTGGCCGCTGTCCTAACACGACATACGACTGCATCGATAGCCACACCACTGAAGTTTTCCAAACCCCTCAAAAATTTTGGGAGCTCTCTCTTACTCGACATGATCCAGAACTGCACTGCATGATTGATTTCGTACCATGACTGTTCTTAGGCCATGACTTCCGTCCTAGTGGTCCAGCCTAGAGATATCAAGGCGTCCCTGTCTGTAACTCAACCATTTTCTATCATGACCCAAACACGCCGGCCAACACCGCCACTACAGGCGAAGGCGGAGGAGGACCCTGAGTGCCTCCCCAATCAAGCTGAGGATTATGAGATCGATGATGTGGATAGTGATGGTGACGGTGACATAAAGAATGAGAATTCATCTAACTCTGAAGGTCCGGTAAAGAAGCGTAGGCGGAGTCGGAAAGGCCTAGATAAAAAATTCGAGTGCCCTACCGAAGGTTGCGGCAAAAGTTATTCCAGAGCCGAACACCTGTAAGCGTTGTGTCATGTTCCCTGTGTAAAATCTCCAGGCCGCGGACGTTGCTGACGAGTTGATAGCCACCGTCACCAGCTGAATCACACTCCCAAACAGATATACAGATGCAACTTTCCGGACTGTAACCGCGAGTTTGTCCGACTCGATCTGTGCAACCGCCACAGGGATCGTCATACCGCAAAGGGATCCGCGTTGAGCCGGAAAGACTCTTTAATTAGTCAAAGCTCTCCGGTCGACAACGTAAGATCTCCGTACCCTACCCCTGCTTCGACCACTATGTCGCCCAAGCACACCAAGTTAGGCAATGTTGCTTTGAGGACAGAACACGCAGCTCACTCTCAATACCAGTCACCAAAGGACGGCGTTGGTATTGGCACACCATACACTCCCATGGCCAGCACATCTCCAGCCACGTTCCCTCATCCTGGCCCTTCCAACCTTTCAGACGCATACATGCACTCCGACCAGGTATCTACTTATAACCCAAGACTTGCTCACCAATCCCCAACTGGTCAGCAGCAGCGCCTTCATTCTCATTCAGGTGGTAGTGCCTATGGTGTTTTGTCACCTGTGTCAACGCACTCTGGTAGCTACCACCTGCAACCCATTCATACGCCTCAGTCTGCCCCCACCATGCCATTTGTTGCGCCGAACAATTTCCCTGCTTTCTCGCTACCTCCTTCAGACTTCAATGCTGCTAATGGCGTTGGAGCTGGATCTACATCCACGCCTCAGTACGCACCGGCAGCCTCGACCGATTATGGCGAACATTCTCATCCCCAAACGTCGACTGATATGATGTTACTTGATCAAATGACGGCACAAGCTACAATGCCCGTTTTTGGCCCAGACGGCATGATAAACAAATCGCCGTATGTATCAATTCCCGAAGACTTCGTGGCTTACCTGTTCAATACGACATCACCTAACAGATCCCCGTCGACTGTGGGTCATATCGTCACTCGGAATCCGTACTCAAGGTGAGCATGCTACCTATGGGTGTGGATGATTGTGTTGCTGACCAATACCAGTTATGGCGATTACCAACAGCAATACAGCGTGCAATATTCTGGGTGCGATGGTGTTCCACTTGGCTACTTCCCACCTGGTCAAGTAATGGCGGTGACGAATTTACTGGACTCTAACCTTCCAGAATCGATCCTATCTGACGAAAAGAGCCAAGAGATATTCGATTTGATCAAGGAACGGTTCGATGAGAACAGCCATGCTCCCGTCGATCGGCAAGGAGAGAATCTCCTCGAGGGAGACCGAAGTGATGACGAGCATATGCTGAGTCGCAAGATGATGCAGATATACATAGGGTCTTACTGGCTCCACTTTAGCGATCAGGTTCCCATCCTCCACAAACCGACGTTTTCGCCAGATAGAACAGAAAATCTTCTTCTAATAGCCGTCATGGCCATAGGCGCTGCCTGTCTGGATCGCAGCCACGGAGTCAAAGCCTTGCAAGCGGGAGCAAACCTCTCCAACTTTTTAGCTTGGAATCTGAGATGGGAAATGTTCAAAGACACAAGCTGCAGGCCGCCCGCGAAATTATGGGCATTTCAGACCATGATATTACTCGAGTTATACGAAAAGATGTACTCTACTCGTGAACTTCACGAACGAGCTCATATATTTCATGCTACAACCATTACCCTGATGCGACGAGGTCGGTCCCTGATAGGAAAGTCGGCACTAGACTCTCCACCGAGCGCACGAGATGATAGATCAACCAGCGCTGGGTCTCGACAGTCCTCCACATCTGGCCCAGCACATACACCAGATGAGTGGTGGAATACCTGGATTACAAACGAGAGCACGCGACGTGCAGCCTTTACAGCCTTCTTGATCGATTCGATCCACGCGACCATGTTTGGGCACTCGACGGTGATGGTAGCACACGAGATGCGTCTTCCCCTACCGTGCGACGATCAACTTTGGAAAGCCACCACCGGTGCTGAGGTAGGTCGAATCGAGTCGAATCATATGTCGAACGGCATCAAGCCAATGCCGTTTTTAGAGGGATTGAAGCGGACCCTGGCTGGACAGGAAGTACACACCAACCCGTTTGGACGGCAAATTCTCATGGCCGGTCTACTAAGCGTGAGTTGGCATATGAATCAGCGCGATCTTCAAGTCAGCTCTCTAGGTCCCAACATGTCGCAGGCGCTCGGTGGTCGGGACAAATGGCGGGGCACTTTAATGAGGGCTTTCGACTCATGGAGAAACGAGTTTGACAAGGCCCTCCAGCATTCGAACCTAGCATTCGACCCTTATAGCTCCGACAGAAGAAATGATGCCAATGTGGTGTTCGAGAGCAGGACGGTGCTGCACCACCTAGCCCACATGGCGATGCACGTGGACATCGTAGACTGCCAGATCTTTGCTCGCGCGAAACGCCTCATAGGGCGGGCGATCGGCTCGCAAGATCTGAGTAGTGCGCAAAGGAGGATGAAGGACCACTGGGCACCGTCAGCGCGAGCTCGCGATGCCACATTCTACGCCATCAAATTTCTGTGCTCGGTGCTCCTTGACGGCACGCAGTATTGCGCCCGAGATGATGTCCTTCTGAACAGGCCATGGGTTCTTTACTTCGCGGCCTTGGTCGTCTGGTGTTATGGGTTCGCCATAGCTGGGCCCTGCCCCGGGTATGTGGTACCGAGCAACCGCGAAGAGAAGCACGCGCAAATGCGTGATTATTTACAGAGGCTCGGTTCGATACAAACTCCCGACGATCTCAAGGTCATGAAAGATGTCAACAAAAGCAGTGCCCTCTTGGCTGTGTTGAAGGATACGTTTGGCTTGACTCGCTGGGAACTCCTCCACGAAGGAGCCACGCTGTTGGACAATTGCATTCAACTGAACAGCGGCAGTATGATATAGCACTTTGATTCCGTCTTTATCCGGCTGATCGTTTGCAGCCGTAGCATAGTCTGAGCGGATACATTCACCCTCACACACTTACACACGAATATCTATCTATCTATCTATCTATATGTATGTACAGGATGGTAGAGTTTAGCGAACTCTTCTGTATGTTACTGTCTTTCTCGCTATATACCCGACGATGCAATGAATTTATACGAGATTTTGCAAGGAATGATTCTTATGAAATTCCACATGGCGGATTGCTCATTGATGTGTCATGTGCTTCGGTAAAGGGTTCACGCCGCTGAAGTGAGTCAAAAAAATAAAATAAAAAAAGGCATCTGTTGTGTTAAGTCCTTAACGCCGAGCCGAAAATCAAGAGTAGACCGCCTTAGCCCACTGTATGTTCAACCACTGTAGGTAGACATTTGCCAGCCTCATTACTTCCAAAACTCAGTTAAACAGCTACTTACATACCTACATACATAGTGCTGAGGTCATATTCTGACAATTGGATCAGTGACCTTGAGACTTTATAATACGTAGTACCTACGGTATGTTCCCATGGGTGTGTGGGTGGGGAGGGAGGGTTGGTGATAGATTGCTTCGGCTAGGCGGGCAGTGCTCGCAGCAGCTGTCCCGAACTACAGCTACCCGAGACAACCGATTGCTAATTGCCAATGTAAATCTTCTTTCTCGGCATCAAACTACCCGACATATGTAGGTAGATATCGATGTACCATACCAAGGATCCTAGGTAAAGTACTGTACTGTATGTAGGGAAGCGAGCCAGGATTGTTTAAGTCCGGCCGACGGCGCAAAGATGGGAATTAACCCCGAACGGAGCGGACTAACACAGAGACAGCTCGTATGATTACATATCTGCCTTGCTATGTCGCACCCATCTAAGCACGACAATTCCAATTCATTGCTGGTTCTTACCGACCTCAACTTCGCCCTGCTCTCCTTTCAGTGTCTGCTGGTTGCTGGTCATCTGCCTGCCTACCATAGAACGTGCGTCCTGTGGATTAGGCACCATATCATATATACCTACCCACCTACTCCGTGCCTTACTTATAGATTTATGGAGGCACCGATAAGCAGCCGCTTCAAGTTATCAACGACTTGCTGCTGATTGCGGATCGCTGCTTTTCCATGCCCATGTCCATGTCCATGTTCATGTCCATGTTCATGTCCCAGCCCGGTACCATATTATATGCGTGACATAGAACACGGCGGGGCGAAATCCGCAGAATAACATCCCGAGTCTCCGTTGCTTCGTCGTCCTTGCGATGCCTCTGCTGACCAATCTCCCGCCCGAGATCGTCTACCATATCCTGGGATACGTTGATCCACCTGACTTGGCCTGGATTCCCCGCACCTGCAAGACCCTCTACCATGCTGTCAGCGCCAACACGCCGTTGTTCAAGCATGTCTATCTCAGGCATCTGGACGCGCCCTCGGGGACGCCCGTCGACTGGGAACGATCCTTGAAACAGCTCGTTCAGCTGCGCCGCCTATGTAGCCGCCCCGATGCTGATGATAAGGTACGTACTACCCATTTATAGTCGCCTGGCAGCATCCACCATTGGCTTGGCTCCGTAGAGCTGTTATAGTGTGATTTTGACGCCGGCGCCGGCGCCGACGCTGACCCTAGCCCCCGTGCCCGTGCCCGTGCCGGTGTTGGCTGTCTTGTGTGGGTGCTGGTGTCTTGCGAATCCAATGTCTGATATCGTGTCTCCGAGTCTCCTAGTCTAGCCTTAGTTGTTCAGACCGGAGATACTCGCTAATGAACTTACCCTCCTTGAACAGAAAGATGAGCTTGACTTTGTGCACCGAACCGCCATCGAACTGCTCAAAAATGCCTCTGCCGCTTCTGGTGACAGCGTGGAAGCCGGCTTGACGGCCAACTTTTCCCCGTCTCGCAACGCCGACATCCTGACTGAAATTTTCAGCGTGGAGTCTAACCAGGACGCCTTTCTGTGCCGGTCTTTCATCTACGAGCGTGCGCGCGCGGAGTTCCATGCCCGAGACATCAGATATTGGCATGGACCGCCCAAGCCGGAACACCAAAAGAGTGCCCATCTCCACTGTCTCTACGGCGTGCCTCTGCTGTTCGCCTACCCGTCTGCCCGCCGACGGACGAGACATAATCTCATGCATCCCTTTGCTTGCTCCAAGGTCTACGATCTTAGGCAATACACGGAGCAGAACCAATGGGGTCCATTTCTAAACGACGGCAGCATGCGCGTGGACTGGGAGAAGGTTGAGGCCATCCTGATCGTGCTTGGCGACAACATGACCAACCTTGGCCTCTCGACAATACGGATGTGCAAGACCTTCTGCACCATCCCTTTTGCTGGCACTTGGGCGAACAGCTGGAAGAGCCACCACCTCTCGCCGCCGCCGCCGCACGAGCTGGAACTCCAGGACCGTCTCGACCCCTACGGCATCACGGGCGTCTGGCTCCGCATCGTCTGCTTCATGGACTACACCGATTTCTTCGCTTACAACTTCGGCTCTGATGAGCAGCCGCCCCCGCATGTCCCGCGGCCTTCGATTGATGTCGGCCAGGCGACGCGTCTCATCATCATGCGCATCTTCGTCACGTCCATCGAGAAACCGGGTCCGGAAGACGGACAAGAATTGCCCGTAGTACACTTCAAGGGCGTCTCAAGATCGTTGGATCAGAGCTTCGACGAGAACGCCGACTCGGATCTCAGAGGTACAGTAGTCCTTGTCAGAGGTGTGAAAGAGATCCCCCCATCTTGCGACTTTCATCGTTTTTTCTGTCTTTTGTTGGGAATGTTGTCGACAAGAGAATGCGATAGCAAAAAAAGTCATTATGGATGAATCGAGATAGTGCTGACGAAGACGATTTCGCGTGTAGGTATTGTGCGCTTGACACCCGAGGGCGAGGTCCGGTGGACAACTTTCTCCATATTCGGCGGTGTCGAACGGTGGCGGAGCGAGAGCGTTCAGGTTCGTTCATTCGCTGGGATCCTTCATTCCATCCGACGACACGTTTCGGGAGAATGTGTTTGACTGTCCCGGTCGTTTCGAGCCCGGACTGAAATTGCTAACCTCGAGATTTCGAAAAATAGGTCGGTGGTGTCAAGAGTGCCAAGGGTGTGTTAGGCCATTGGTTCGACAAGTGAGTGCCCCAATCATCCGTGCAACCGCTACCTCACTTATCTACTCAAACTTCTCCTGTGTCCCCATATGAACTATCATCATATCACATAGCATGTCTTCTCCCCTCTTAGCCGGATTATCCCAAGCACGTAATAACTTCACATGGATTACTTACCACGAGGGTCTATCTGCAGGGACTTCGATCCACGCGGACCAGCAGGACCCACGGCGTTCTGGAAGATATCAGACAAGGAGCCGTCCGCGCTCAACGAGGCAGGAGAAGCCGAGCTCATGACACAGGTAGATGTTCTAGACGGGGATTACGAGACCGACGAGAACGGCGACGAAGATGACGTCGAAGACGGCGAGGCACTGCCGGATGCCCCTTCGCCTTTATCCGAAGCCCGGGAGCTGTAGAGATTGCGCATCAGATACTTCCCAGACCATCTTTCGTCGTGATTTCTTCGCGTTGCTGTAGCTGGATGTGGATGGATGGACTAGAGCGATATCGTTGTACCGGAGTGAGGCAAAAAATGCCTCACCTCATCGCATCCAGCCTTGTTGGTCACGTCGTAGGGTTACCTCGACTACGCACTTGTAATTTCCTTTTTTAGAATCTCCCGTGGGTTGCGGCACATCTGGGATGACCTGCGGTGATTTTTTACATTGAGAGCTGGGAGCGCGGCCTGGAATTGCAGCTATTTCACAACCCGACAAACCTGTCATAGCAATTAAACGTCTTTGAGGTCCGCCGGAGCTCTTCCGTGGCTGGCCTGTAGCTTATTTACAATTGGATCGGTCTTCCTAGCTTCCGAGGTCCGTTGATATGTCTGTCCTTCAATACGACTTAGATTGCATCACCGGATCCGGCACGCGAAGATGTCCAGCGCTGAAAGTCCGTGCAAGGCGTTGAATATGTGCAGTGCGTGCAACATCTAGCTGCGGACATGTCTACGTATGCATCCATTCAACTAAGCACGGCATTGCCACACTGAGCCTCTACAACACACAAGAACCCAACAATTGTTCACTCCAATAATATTATGAGGTAGCTAGTAGGTAATAAACGCTTGAGTGTAGTAGACAATGCTAATAGAAAGCGCATCGCTCTAGTATCAAGAAAGCCTTCCCTATTTACCCATCTTGACACCTCTGTCTTGTTCTATTCTTGCAGCGTCTCGCCAAAGGTCATCAAGTCCGCCCCAATATATCGATATAATGGCCCGGAATTTCCACTGCTGGCGAGAGTAAAACGTGTTTTGGCGCTATCGGCTGAGAGAGATAATATGAAATCTAGCTCGACCTTGATTTTCCCTTCGTCTATAAACCTTTTTAGTCCTTCTGTTTCCGAAAGGCCACTTTTTTTTGTCTTGCCTTATTCTCTTCCAATAAAGGTTGTCCAACCTAGCGGAAGGATCTTTCTATGTCGTTTGGGTAAAGCGCGGTCTTTCCAAAAAAAAAAAAAATAGGTGTCCATTCATATGATATGACCCTTCCCGCCCCCCCTTTTCAGGGGTAAAGTCAGTGAAAGGGATGGAGAATTCCTTGAAGCCCCCTACCAGATCCTTATTCATGCACCTATAGCCTGTACATCTTCGGGGTGTACAAGCCTCAGCCAATCTGATTACATGTAGAGAACTTGCGGCGACAGTTGGGCTTGACGGGTATCATGCGCTACTGATGTATTCCACGAGGTAGAAAAGACGGGGAAGAGTTAGTCTATGTCCGCAAGAGCGAGCCCAAAAAAAGATCAAAAGTCCCAGAGCCAATCAACAACTGAATGCAAGTCTTGTCTTGAACTCCTCAAACCGCTCGTCGACGCGGACGCCATTCCAGGTCTCGTTGCCTTGGTCGTCTTGCCCGATGGTAGGCACGCCGATTTGTTCAATAGCGAAACTGGCTGCCACACTCGCCCACGCTGCAGCCTCCTCAAGACCCTTTCCTCTTGCAAGTGCAACAGCTAATCCGCCCAAGAAAGTGTTCCCGCCACCCGTGGGATCGATTACCCTTCCTTTATTTTGCCGTTTCTGTACCGTCTCTCCTTCCGCTACTTCCCTCTCATCCGGGGGAGCATCATTTCCCTCTTCGTAAGATTTGTTGTGAAAGGCGGGAATCCATCTCTCAACTCCTGGATCAACTTCTATCTCCTCGCGGGCGATGGAGCCCTCGGCATCCTGCAGAAGGCCGGCAAAAAGCGCCTCCATATCCGTGTCGGGCTGGAGGCCGCCATGGAGCAACGCGGACGGTTTCTTGCCCTTCGGCTTCGACTTGTGCTTATGTGTGCGCTTACGCCCGCCGTTGCGCGCGAGGTAGCACCCTTTCTCGCCAGCGCGCACAACAATGGAGAAGGATTGTAGAGGCATGGAACCCAGAAGCTGCTCGCAAGCCCGCTCGATGGCTCGTGTGCTAATCTCACCCGTCTCTGGATCTAAACCATCATCACCCATAAAGCCAGCCAGCTCTGCGTGGTTAGGACTCATGACATCGATCAGCGGCAGCACATTCGTGCAATTCAGCAGTTCATCAGGCGTACAGAGGTCTGGCACAGGTTCCCAAATGAAGATGGGCTTTGGTAAGTGATTGCCCGTAGTATCATCACCGCCATCACGGGCATTTTCTCCACTCAGCCCATTATAAACAGACGCCGGCAGATCCGCACGCTTGTCCTTAATTTCAAGTACGAGCTCACGACATCGTTTAGGTGAGCAAATTAGGTGAAAGGTGCGTGAGGCAAGCAGCTCAGGCGTTAGATCCTCGGCGGTAAGTCTTTTCTTGGGCGTCATATACCGGAACGCCCGATTCTGGTGTTCATCATAACCGTTCCAACCACGCGTTGTTAAGCGTTCGGGCGTTTCACGCAGGAGCACAGATGTCCCCCATGACATAATTAAAGTCTCGAGGTCTGGAGGGAAGTCAGATCCTTTGTCAACGACCCAACCCACGGAGCCGGAACGTGGGGGCGGTGACAACAGCCGGGCGCCGAGTGCCGAAAAGGTCCCGGCTCCACCGAGGACATCCTTTACTGGCGGTGTGGGGGGTATAAACTCGATATCGTCTTGATTGGAGGAGGTTAGCATCATTTTTATGGGCTTCACTGATTGAATCGAGGGGAAATGTCAAGATCTTCCGAGTTGAGCCGTGGTCTGCTGGGTAGAATTGGAAAAGTTTAAACAGAAGCGGTGAGTGAGATGAGAGGGAGATCAGGCCCGGTGGAATCATCCGTGCGGTAGACAGAGGCATGGCTACTAGGGTCAGAAAATCCAAGAATGAAAATTCCGGGAGAAACAATTACCGCACCTGATAGTTTACTGAAACGGCCTCGAGTGCATTTGAGAAGATGCGGACGGCTTACCAATGATGAACATGCCCAGGGTAACGAAGTCAATTTCTTGGTGATCGGTCCCTGTCCCCGTCCCGGTGCCGGGCTCTCTTTCAGCCTCTACGTTGGCCGCTGGCGGTGGCGCTGTCTCTTCTTCGCAGGCAGCAGCAGTATCAGCAGTGGCTTCTCCATTCTCAACAACAACAACAACAACAACAGGCTCATCCGTGACAGCCATGATGGTTGATGCCTGCCCGGATAGCTAGGCAGTCATAATCTATGAGATGTAATAATAGTCTATAGAGATGCCTCGCAGGCTACCGAATTGAATGGTTCGAAGAGTGGGCCAACCGGCTTTAATAACAAGGGGACGACCTAAAAGGGTTGAATGAGAGAAGGGAGAAAGATAAAATGCTGAAGATGCCCAGGTACTAGTTAAGGAGGGAAATAGATGGTAGGCAGGAGGTTCGAGCTTGATGGGCGGCAGAGACACGCCAAGAAATCTGTATGTAGGAGGTAGGTACTCCTGATGTGTCTATGCCAGACTTTGTGCCTAAGATGGGTCTACCGCTACTAAGTAGGCATGGGAAGAGCTGGCAGTGACCCGTACCTACAGCGTCTTTCCACAGGCCGTACTCAAATGATAAGACGAAACAAGACCATTCAACATAGAGAATTCATAATAACAAGACAGTTCGCACACCGGATCGAAGGTCTGATCAAGAAAGGACCTGAGGCTGCAACATGACATGTGCATTAAAAAAAAAAATAGCGGCATAACATGCATGCAGCCTTGTCTTTCCATGTGCTTGCGTCGAAGGACGGGCAAAGTAACCTTATTGTGTGGTGTTACATTATACCTAGTACGTACTTATAGGTACCGCTTGTGTTAGTGACTCTAGGGGATACTGCGATATTGTTAAAGGCTTTGGGGAGTTATAATGCCTAACATGGTAAGCTGATAATGGCCCTGCATCCAAGTCTATAAGTACTTAAATAGTACCTAATTCAGTACACGTAAGTGTTGCACTTACAAGCACCTGCGCCGAGTTGAGCGAGCTTCTTTCCACAAGAGGTTAGTACTAAGTTTGTGATGCAGGGGTAAGCATGTAGGTACCTACTAGGTACTGTAGGTACTGCAAGTACATGCTGGTCTCCTCGGCTCACCTGTCGCAAGTTGCCTTGATCTCCGCCGATCCTATCCAGCCTTATCATCATCAGCCAACAGACTGGCTTTCTTTCTTTCTTTTCTACCTGTGCATGCGCTTGTTGGACTATCAGGCATCAGCATAATATATCCCTTTCCAGATCTCCTCTTCCCAGATTGAAAATTTAGTCAAGAGAAACTAGCTCTCACAATACAGCTGATTCGTCACTGGGGAACTGCACACTCACTCACTGTCTGCATAGAGGCATCTATTTCAGGTTTCAGGGGTCAGCCAGGTTGATATAGGTTGATATATTATCTTCTTTCCCTCCTCTTCCCAATAACTCTAATTCAGCCCCATCCCTACCTATACGATTGGACTTCCCACATCATTGCCCATCATGGCACAGAATAATATGTATAATCTCGTCACACTGATAAAACGGTAAGTCGACTCTCAAGCATTGTCAGCGCTTTACATCGCCGCTCTGACTCCATTGCTGCTAGGCTGGAAGCTGCCACAACACGCCTCGAAGACATAGCCTCGTCCACCATTGAGCTCCCCCACGCCGTTCCTGCTCTATCCAATGCCATCACATCGCCCCCTGACCAGTCTGCCACTCCCTTGCCGTCCGCATCGTCTTCCGATGCCCCAGCTGTCTCGACTCCCGCCCCCCAGGAGAATCTTCCAGAGTCTGTGGAAGAGTTCGACAACTTCATCACCCAATCCGTCGACAAGTATGTCAAGGCCAGTGATAAGATCGGTGGCTTGGTAGCTGAGCAAGCATCCAAGGTCTTCGACGGCTTCAAGCAGCAACGCCGCTTCTTGCTCATCTCCACCAAGGCAAAGAAGCCCGACATCTCTGTTTCCGCCGACATGTCGGTCTACCAGGAACTACTGAAGCCAATCAACGAGGCTCTTGTGGCTGTGGGCAATATCAAAGAATCGAATCGTGGGGCTCCCGTCTTCACTCAACTGAGTGCAGTGGCTGAGGGAATCATGGTACTGGCCTGGGTAACCGTCGACAATAAGCCGTTCAAACACGTAGAGGAATCTCTTGGTTCGGCACAATTCTTCGGGAACCGTGTTCTGAGCGAACATAAGGATAAGTATGAGCAGTGGCCCGTGACAGACAATGCAATGACTATGCTAAATAATTCTCCTCAGGAACCCGGAGCAGATCGAATGGATTAATTCCTTCTACCAAATTTTCCGCGATCTCACCGAATACGTCAAACAATATTTCCCCAATGGGATTCCTTGGAACTCTCAAGGCCAATCAGCAGCTGACGTTGCGAAGTCAATATCAGCATCGGGTGCCGCCGCATCACCAGCTCCTCCCGCACCACCCGCGGCTGGCGGTGCGCCTCCTCCGCCTCCGCCGCCTGGCCCACCGCCAGTCCTACAAATCAAGGAAGAAGCACCATCAAAGGCCGATACAGGACTGGGCGCAGTGTTTGGCGAAATCAATAAGGGCAGCGACGTCACAAAGGGATTGCGCAAGGTTGACAAGTCAGAAATGACCCACAAGAATCCGTCGTTAAGAGCAGGATCAACAGTTTCAGACTCGGATGCGTCTATACGGGGGAAGAGTGCACCCGGTAAGAAACCTAAGCCCGAGAGCATGCGGGTTAAGAAGCCGCCTAAAAAGGAACTTGACGGCAACAAATGGACAATCGTAAGGATTACTTCCCAACCCCTTTTCCGGCGGTAACTGCGAAATTAACGATGGCCCACAGGAAAACTATGAGAAGCACTCTGAACCCATCGAAATCGAGGTGTCCATGTCACAATCGGTGCTGATTAGCAAGTGCAACCACACAACGATTATACTCAAGGGCAAGGCAAACGCGGTAACTATCGAGAACACGCAACGCCTGTCGCTCGTTGTCGACAACCTCGTATCCACCGTCGATGTCGTCAAATCATCAAACTTTGCCCTGCAGGTTCTTGGTCAACTGCCCACCATCATGTTAGACCAGCTCGATGGCGCGCAGATCTATCTGAGCAAGGACAGTGTCTCGACTAGGATCTTCTCGAGCAAGTCCTCTAGTATCAACGTCAACGTGCTATCTGGCGACGAAGGCGACTATGTGGAGATTCCCCTACCGTACCAGATCTGCTCCCAGTACGATGCGGAGAAGGGCGAGATGGTCAACGAGATCGTAGAGCACGCCGGCTGAGTGGAACCTCTCCTGGTATTTGGAAGATAACAAAGAGGTACAGAGATATTGGCTCTTGGATTGCGGTGGAGGTGAAGATGCATAGATGGACTAATTCGAATGCTTGGCTCGGCCATCGTTATCGTCGCCTCCATACTGTAAAGAAAGCTATCCCGTTTTGAAATATTTTGTATCCTTAGGTAGCATCTACACGTTAGCATCATCAATTGAAGCATTTGCGGCACTTGTAGATCCAGCTGTACGCTGGGCAAATTCCTGTTCATGTAAATTGAACTGTTCAAAATACGTAGATACCAAGAACAATCCGAAAAGATGGACGCGCGTTCTCGCGCTTTTTCTTGTATGACAGACACCTGCTGCTGTGAACTAGCAGACAAATAAAATGAATTTACTTAAACTAGATCAATGATTTATATTCGTGATGATTCAAGTCACGGCAGATCCTATATACAATGACATGGCACTAACCCAGCTGGTCACATGCCCGTTCAACATCCAGGTCTTTAATCTGTCTAGTCTATTGGGCACAGAAGATTGGACACGCTGATAATGCATAATTCCACGGGGTAAGTAAGCAAGCGTGGGTATCCGTCTCGTGTAGAGCAGTACTTTTCTTTTTCATAGGTAATTTTATAGCTTAGCCTTGGGTGCCTCGAGCGTGGGCAACAGCAAGTCCCGAATGTCGCCCGCCGCCTCGTTGATGTAGTAGCTCATCTTCTGGCTGTCGAGGCCCTTGGAGACGATATTGAAGTTGAGGCTATAGAGTAATTAGCACAAGCTCTTCTCCTTATTGTTCATAGTGACTGTAGAGCATGGGAGCAAGAAAAAGAATGGAAAGAAACGTCGGATTGGGGGAGTTTTACCTGTTCTCGTTGATCATATAGGCAATACCGAAGCCTGCATCGATAACCTGACTCCAACCGTAACCGTTGAAAAACTCGGAACTCAACTGGCTCGTAGACAGGTACCAGGAAGAGCTGTAACCGTACGCAGGATCCTTGTAGATGGCGGGTACCTCCTCGCCAGGTTCAAGTAGTTTCTTGAGACCAAAGAGGTGGCGGTCTACACCTTTACCATCTGAGGCGGCGCTGATGTACTCGATGTGCGCAGCGATAGCCTTACGGAAGAGAGAGATGCGGTCCTCATCCGAGACATCTGAGGACGCCATGGCGTTGCAAAAGGCAACGCTGTCGTCCGATACTGTACGACAGGTTTCCGTGCGACCGAGCTGGAACCGCCGTGTTGCTGCCGATTCGTATGTAGGTCTGTTCTTTCCGAACATCTTATAGTATGCCAGTTGAATAATCATCTGCACATAGGCGTCGGGCGAGCACTTGAACTTCTTGATGAGGCCCTTACCATAGGCCTGATAAGCTTGAACAGCGAGCTGATGTTGTCCTATGACGGTAGCGAAGTCCTTAGTTGCACGGTTAATCTCGCCCATTACGTTAGGCGTGATGTCGAAGTTCACTGCAACGGGGTCCGACAAGTTTGATCGCACAGACGGGTTGCTAAAGTCCAGCTTGTTGCCAAAAATGAGATCGTTGACATAGTCGTTGAGCCGGTGTGTTGGCGTTCCGTCCATCATGCTGTGCTCACCCATGAAACCCGAGGTGCCATTGTCATTCACGATGAATTGTAGCGGCTTATCATACCAGCGATTTTGACCGTCACCATGCCAGTACTGGTGCGCCCGTTCCTCAAGCGTCACAGGGGCCGCATCGTCTAAGCAGACAACGAATGAGGCAGACTCGATAGCCTCGAGTGCTGCTGCGTTCCTGGGCGAAGCGTTTAGAAGAACTTTGCGAGCCTCTGTCCAGACGTCCCTGTTCTCACTAGTAAGCGCACCGACGGCGGGCACCCGCTGAGCAAGCTCATAGACCTTGGTAAATTGTGCTTCAAGTTCTGTGGTGTTCAATTGCTGGCCGTCGACCTCGTGCGCTATCTTGAAGAACTGGTTTTTGCGTATCGCAATGATATGTTTGTGCTCATTAGGGTCGAACTTGACAGGGTAGTCGGCGGGCTTAGCAGCAACCCTGCTGGCATTGAACATCCACTTGTAGCTGTCCATGCAGATGGGAAGCTTCTTCATGTATTCAGGCTCAAGTGTACCGCTGTCAACCTGTTTTTTGAACTCGAGAGCGGCGGTCGTAAGGGCAGCAGCACGCTTGGCGGGGTTGCGCCGGCGACGATCATCGCGATGTGAGTAGAAGTAGCTGACGTAGGGAACGACGGGGTCGCGGTATGAAAGATAGGCGGCGTCATTCCACCATTCGTAAATCCAGTTCTTGGTTTTCGGGTCTTCTCGCTTTGCAACCAATTTCTTCTGCAGCTTCTCGCCAGCGCCCCCAGGCTTTATGAACTCGTCAACGGCCTTTTTGCTTGCGGCAAACTCGTCGGGGCTTAGTAGGGGATGTATGCTCTTGACGTAGCGGGCGGCGGTCTCTTCGAGGGTGGGCACTGGTAACCGAGGCAGGGATTCCTGGAACCGGAGCATTGGACCCTTGGACTTGTCTTCGGCGTAGCCTAGAGCTTTTTATAAGCATTTGAAGCTTCACACGTGAGTAGAGGCTGTGAGACAGCAGCTAACCTTGTGGGAGGGAGCTATTGCTCCGTTTCGACGCGGGCGCCATGAGAGGACTCTATTACGAAGCCGGTTAATACACAACTCGATATTTGTGGTGGAACCTCATCAGGGTAGCCATGAAAGCGTTTACCTTTGCGGCTGTGCCTCTGCGTATTAATGATCGGAGAGCAGTACTCTGTGTCCGGCTCTTTACCAGCGAGGCCAACATCACAGAGTCCGGGGTGTATAGGACAAGGAAGGGAAATTGAGAAGAGAAGAGAAGAGAAGAAGCGTCAAGAGGTGTGGATTGCCTGATCCTTTAGCACCAAGTAATCGACCGTGGCAGGGAAGTGCGGATGGGTCGCTGTGACGATGGATGGATATACTACTTCGTATGTAAGTATGGCAAAGCAGCCGCGGTAGTTTGTCATATGTCGCGGACGATGTACCCGGCTGTGACGCTGTGTTAGCGTTTCTGTACTAGGTACCTACCTGTACTTAGACTGTAGGACAGTGGAGAGTGCCCCTCCTATGTAGATAGTACCTAACGCAGTATATAGAATTTGTAGTGTCGCAAAGCAAGGCGCAACCAGCAACCAATTCTTTCAACCCCAAACGTGTCGGGATGGATGAGATGTTCAACTTCTTGTTTCTACAGATAATTTATATTCACAGACTATGTAGAGAGAGTCTCATAAGATGTATTGTAGGTAGATACTATCTACCCATTAGTGCGTGTACATAGTACTTGCGTGCCCAGGTATCTCAGGTCGTCAGGTCGGATGTCCAGTCGGTAGGTAGCCGAGCCCCAGCAATGCCGAGGTAAGTTGAATCAGCCTCTAACAAGCTCTACCTACTATGTAATACGTAAGTATAGGTAGCAGCCGCACTGCACAGAGCCTACCTACCGAGCCTACCTAGGTACTTACTTACATACCTAGGTAGTAGACCAGAGCCCGCCGTAGCCGCCGAAAAAAAAAAAAAAGAAGAAAGAAAGAACCATTGTCCACCGGACAAGGGGGGCCCCCTTTACCCCAGACTCTTTTATCCGGGGCAACGGACAATCACTGAGCTGAACGCCGAGCTGTGGCTTACAAGTTGAAGCCACTAGAAACCCCCCGCCGGCCGGGGCTCACATGTCAATGCGTGTCATTCCCCAGTTAGCGTTGCATCATCGCGAATCATGCGCAAGCATGTTTTCTTGGAGCCTCATTGCATACAGCAAGTATCTCGCTGAAACCTGACATAAACTAGTTCCCGCACTACCCTATATCGGCAACGCTTCTCGGACTCATGGAAGTGCGTCCGTCGCATGAGCCGCTTGCTGTTGCTCACAGTGCTGTGGGGGGTCGCTTGACTAATAGATGCTCTAGATACGCGCGTCGAGCTAGCGAGTTGTAGATGATGCTGCTAAATCTTAGACAACCTTGCTCTTGGAGGATCCAGAACGTTGTCGGAGTCGCCTTGATCTGATTCAAAAACAACATGTTTTCATGAGCACTTGAGGACTGGAATGTTGTCATAGGCCTAGCATATCCAGTCCCTTATATGGACCTTTCAGCGGGCAACTGGAACTTCTCACGTCAATGAGTCGAATTTGTTAGCTAAATATTTTTCTTTTTTTATCTACTATATAATGACACAGTAACCTGTCTTTTAGACCCTTTTTGAGGTTGGTAGTCCAAAAGTTGAAGATGAATCATAGAGTTGGCGTGCAGTGCTGGAAAACCCACAGTATTTGCTGCGAACATTAGTGCAATCAATGTCTCACGTATGGAGGCATAAGCTATCGCCATCGCAAAGTCTCATTAGCATTCCGTGCCCTGTTGTTTGCGTGCCGTAGTCGGCATTTGATACCGTCACGACTGTAGCCCCCGGCGATTATGGCTATTCAAATACAGCCTTCGACGGCCTGTTCAATCTTGGTGTCTGATGCAGGTTGTAGAGTTCCTGTCATCTTTCATTACAAGCGGGTGTGGCTCCTTGACCGAAAGGTCGTTCCCTCATTTTGCCTCTCTTTTCTCAGTCACTCATTGATATCTCCTTGCTTTCCTTTTGTTGTTCGTTCTTTTTTTGTATACCTCTCATCATGTCGTATTCCCTATCAACACATTATGCAGGCCAGGGGCTCCTCGACAGATTTAGCTTCTTTACCGGCGAAGACCCAAATAGTGGATTCGTCAAGTAAGGGCTTCTATAATACAATACAGAGATTTTAGCTAATGATGTGTCAGTTATCAAAGTAGAGAGGCGGCGTTAGCTAGTAATCTCGTCTCTATTGACGAGTTGAATCGAGTGAAGCTCGCGGTTGATTCAATCAACACATACTCGACGAGTGACAAGGGCAGGCCGAGTGTTAGACTTACCAGTGACGAGCAGTTCACTCATGGTCTATTCATTGCCGACTTTGCCCACATGCCCGGGTCTACTTGTGGGACATGGCCAGCATGTAACTCGAAGTCTTCCGTCATTCTTCTTGGACATCAACTAATTCATTCAAAGTCTGGGCATTTAACAACGCTGGCCACTGGCCCGCGGGAGGCGAAGTTGATATAATTGAAGGTGCTAACAGGGCACAAAAGAATTTGTTCACTGCCCACACGTGAGTTTACTGCAGCCAAATCCGCGTCAGACGGAGCTTGCTTCTAATACAAAGCAGAGCGCCAGGGTGTGAGGCCCCCAGTACAGGCTTCACTGGTATTCCAGGGCCGACTGATTGCTCAATCATTGTAAGAAATTCGCCATTGCCATATATAGGATATCCAATTGATTCAAGCTCCATAGCCCGATAACGTTGGCTGCAACTATGCAGCTCCTAAAAGCGGCACATATGGTGATTCTTTCAATGTCATAGGAGGTGGAGTCTATGCAATGGAGTGGGATTCGCAAGATATAAAAATATGGCATTTCCCTCGCATGGCCATTCCCTACGACATCAGAAACGCGCCGATCGTCACTCCAGACCCAACAAGAGTACGTAGTCCTCGGTCCTGGCATCTTGTTCGCAGGGTTGCTCTTACAAATTCAACGGTCGTCCTGGATTAAGACCGCTGCGCCGAACGCTCACTACACTAGCAACACTCGTCATCACGGCCCATGATAGCAAAAGCTAACTCGAACTGTTCCAGTGGGGCCCACCGCAGGCTCGCTTCGGGGGATCAGAGTGTGATACAGATTCACATTTCTACAACATGAGTCTGGTGATCAATACCGTGAGGACCTGACGTTGCTGATGCTAGACAAAAAGGGTACTGACAGGAAATCAAACAGAACTTTTGCGGCGCATACGCCGGTAACATATGGGGCGTTGCCGACAAATGTGACAAACTGGCACCAACCTGTGAGGAGTATGTGGCCGGTAATCCGAGGAGTTTCAGGAACTCGTTCTGGGAAATCAATTACATTGATGTATACAAAAAAGCACCCCCCAGTAGCGGCTCTTCACCATCTCGTTCTCCGAGCAGGAGTACTCCCACTTCAGTCGTCACGAGACCAACTGTCCTCGGCAACAATACTGCAACACCAAGTAGAACAAGAACCGTCACGATATCGGTCTCGACGGCTCAGCCGACGCCGACCAGTGACGGACTACCTAATCCTACCACCATCGACGACTGGACACTGCTCGGCTGTTTTGGTTCTCTTGAAGGCTACAAGTCGTTCTCGCAAGTGGCCTCCTACCCGTCGATGGACAACGAAGCCTGCGTATCTAGCTGTGCAGGTCACAAATATGCTGGCGTCTCTAACGAGTTGCGTACTCCCCACTCCGCCCTCCCACACTCAAATTCTACAAGCGTAGATGCGGAAAAGAAGAAAACAAATACTAACACCATTATTACCCTTAGGACTTGCTATTGTGCTGACGCCCTCGCCGACGCCACGGCAGTACCGAATAAGCTGTGCTCCGTCCCCTGCCCAGGGAAGCCAACCGAGCTCTGCGGCGGCGTGCTCACAACAACCGAGGACGCAGAACCACCAGCCTTCGCGAACCTAGCCTTCGGGCGTCTAACCAACGTGACATCACTGTCCAAGTCAAAAGTAATCGGCGTCTCGCCGCGCGACGCGTCCAACCCCTTCCCACGCGCCGCATCGCCACCGCCCCCCAACGTTCTCCTAACGGTCTACGGCAAGATCGACGAAGACGTCCCGCCTCCGGCCCCCGCAATGGGAGGAACGAGCAAAGCGGTAACATCAACGACGACAACGACGACGACGGTGACGTTTGTCACGGTATGTCCCACGGATGCCGCGAAGCTGATTACCATGGAATACTGCGCTACGCTGACGGCGGCGCAGGCCGTGCCGATGACGACGTACGTGCAGGCGTGCGAGGCGTGCGGTCCGCGCGGCGCGGACGCCGTGACGCTCACGGTCCCGCAGCCCGTCGCGGCGGGCACGGCCAGCGGCCACGTCGTGGCGATCGCCGTCGAGACCGTTGTCCCCGTGCTAGCAGCGCACAATACGTCCAGCGCTAATACCTCTAGTCCCGGCGTGCCCATCATGCCCGTGCCTACAATACCCGTGCCCGTGCCCGCGGGCGCATCGACCGTGGAACGGACGTTCGTAGGCTTTATGAGGACACTTGGGTACGGGCTTGGTCTCTGGTTTGCCGTGTTTGGGATTGGGGTCCTTCTGTGATGATGGCTAGGCTAGGCTAGATGAATACATACGAAGGTAGATAAGCGAAATTTTACTAAGATCTTGAAGTTAGAGATTCAATTCAGCCAGAAGGCGAGCAAGCACTTAATAAGTCGCATCATAAGTCAAATGAATGAGAATCGTTTATCTACTTCGAACGTTAGACTCTCCCTATCTCTCCCACTTCCCCATCGCCGGAGACTCGGATAGAAGTTTGTGTGAAACTCACCAATGCTATTATTTTACCCTGAGTCTGACTAGTAACGGTACAACAAACCTCATAGCATCATTCTCTCCCACCGTAATGAACACACGCCATAAGAACCATGTGAATTACAGACCCATTGGCCAATACGAACTCCCGTACTTCAGTCGTTACCCATCTCCCAGGTGATCTATTAGGCTCATCATAGCGAAATTAAATCCACTCATGGCTGTTTCTTTCGCGTCAAAACTCGCTTGAATTGGGGGTTTCGCCCTGGATATAAGCTCCTTGCCAATCTTTATAGTGTAATCCATGCTAGGTTGCCGGAGCCAAAATCTGTGAATGATGTGAGCGACGCTCAATGGAACGAACGACGGACTTCGCGGACTTTACATCTGCTCTGGCGTGCTGTTAGCGCCCTCGGACAGGCTCTTCGCCTCCCTCTGCAGGGCGGCAAGTGTAATCTTCTCTCCCGCATCGATGGTAGGAGGGGCAGTGTCTTTCATTGCGTCTGGCCCAAGCGTTTCCTCTAGAAGCTGTTTCCGAGTAGAGTATCTCGCAACCCTTTCTTTCTGGAGACCTGGGCTATCTATTTGCGCTAGGGAATAGCTCACAGCATACTGCGTCCCAAGATACAAAAATTCGGAGAAGAGAAGAGTGATCAACAGGCCGACGACGTTCACGTTTGATGGATCGCCACCTGGGCCTTCACTTTCGCCGCTGAAAAGGAACACGAGGGCGGAGCTAACAATACTTCCTGTCCAAGACAGGAAACCTAGGGCATTCAACCAGGGACCGATCGAATCGGATCTCCAGGGAATTGGACGTTGACTTGTCATAGCAATTTTCATGGCGTCAGATCGGAGCTCAATCCAATTGTTGATGAAGAATGCTAGTGGTGTCAAGGGCCAGATAGATGAGAAGAGAGATAAGTAGCCGAACTGGACAACCATTTCGCGATAGTCGATAGCAACATCATAGACATCGAGCTTTGCTTCTTCTCGGACCCTCTGCAAAAATTCGTGCTCCTCCGGCAAGTCTTGGTTTGACGTAGCACCCTGGCCTATACGTTTCGTCTTCACCTTGCCCAGAACGGTTCTCTTTAGGTAAGGAACCACAAATTCTAGGGCGACATTAACAAGCTGTGCAGTAACAGCAAAGTAGACCATCTGGCTTTTCAGTCGATCAGGATTAATGCTGAATTCTTGGGTAACGATCGACTTCTCGCTAGAGAGCGTCCTAGCGGTAGATGCGAAAATCTGAAGATATGGCACCATCAAGTTCCCAAAAGGCATGTAGACAAAAGCCGATAGGAATAAAGGCGTATAGGAAGTAATGAAATTGATGATAAAAATTTTCGTGATGAGAGCAGCTTGGTGCGCTGTAACAGGTTCTTAGTGAGATGCCTTAGAATCAGGTTGGGCTCATTACCATCATTCGTTTTGTAATTCTCACGCTCGGTGAGGTTTTCGGCAAACTTCGTTAAAATAGCCGTCAGGACTGGCAACACGCTGCTTAAGATAAGAGTCGGGGCAAAAGTCTGTGGGTTTGTTAACACATATCTATCGGCGAGCGAACTGATCACGCACCAGGTATGATTTGAACGGTCCGTCATATACTTGGGTGAGGAAAATCTCAACTCCGAAACAGAAAACATACAGTGCACCCAATATGAGAACGCAGCCAATTGCGAATGGGACCTGAAGCACCTGTGTTCTTAATCTCTTTGTAGGTGGATAGTGCTGAACCGGTTCTCCAGTTACAGGATCAGGAGCCTCATAGTCCCACTGAAATTGGGCTCGGGGATGCTGAATGCGAGAGACGTTGCGCACGCCCCATTGGACGGCCAGATCAACCTCCTTCTTCTTCCACCATTCAAAGAAAACGACAGACCAAAGAGCGGTGCCAATAGAGTAGAGCCACGAATATCGTCCGAGAATGAACCAGGCCCCGAGCCCAAAAGCTGCGGGGAATACTTGGAAGGCAAAATATGATCGCATGAAGGCGAAGTAAAAGGCTACGCTCTCGCCAAATTTGTCGCGGATTCGGTCAAGATCCCCGTCATCCACAACGTATTTTGTACTCAATTCTTTGATCCAAGATTTGTTGAAGGCATCGTCGTGGATAGGAAAAATTGACGTCACCTGCTTCCACCGCCCTACCTGCGGTGTGATGCCAGCTCCGCCTTCACTCTTGGGCTTTGTGATCAGCAGGTATACCAGGCGAAGTCGTTCGGCTTCAGTGACGGGCTCTTTCTCGAAAGCCTTGCTGATGTCCTTCTCTGGTGCGAAAGTCCGCACGCTGTAGAGCCAGTCTTGAACCCTCTCTCTGTAGATTTGTGAAGCCAGGTAATCATTGGATGCTACCTTGACAAATACTAGCACTGAAGAATCATCGCCGTGTCGCACCTCGGTGGCAAGCCCGACCTTTGTAAGTGCTTCGATGAGTTGGATGAAGCCAGCCTCAGCCTCAGCTTTGTCTGGATGTATGCTGTAGCAGATTACATAGTCGACGTTCATGTTCTCCTTGAGCCCTGCAATATCAGCGCCATCGGACGCGGAGAGCGCCTTGCGGGAGCTCATTATTTGCGACCAAGAGACCAGAGGAAGTACTCTGGGACTTTCTTCAACGCTCACCAGGGATATGTGTAGGGCTCAAACCCCAGCGGAGAGATTGACTAGGTAGGTAGTCTGAAAAGTTGGGCTGGGATTGGTAGTGGATTAGCTGGACTATTTATATTCCCATAGGTAATTAGGTATTCAAGGCAGCCGGCTTGGATGGTAGCCGGTGTTACTGGAGACAGGATGATGAGGATCTGGGATGGACAGAACAGAAGACACAATAAAAAAAGAACAGAAACAAATGAATATGGTAAGCCCAGTCTACTCAAGCTGATTGTGTCGGACATCGTACATCGGCTATGCGGCTAGCTAGGGAGTTAGGTAGGTAGAAATTCAGGATATCATGAACCTGCCATTGGCCGCTAACAACGTCATACATGCAGGTAGACTTGAGTGCTTGCGGCGCTGCCTTTAGTGTCTTTAGCACACGCACGTACAAGGACAGTGCCGGTAGTACATTCGTACGTGAGTTGTCCATGCACATGGATTTACCTAGTACATCGTATGCATCGCCATGGTGTGTACTGTAGATAATAGAACCTTATAACCTTTAAATTGCACGCTATCTTATGTTAGGTATTTATCGTAGAGGGATTATTGAGCGATTCTAGCTTTGCCTTCTTTCACTACCTACCTAGGTAGGTAGGTACTTTCTATAATATCATGAGGTGGGGGTGATTGGGTCTCCACTATAGCCCTACAGCTAGTACTGAGCCAGGTACGTGCTGCTACTTGGTGCCTACTGTAAATGACGATATATCCCCACTTCTACTGGTACTTTTAGGTATCTAGGTAGGTACATACTAAGTACATATGTTGGTAGACTGGGTTAGTACGGTTATCGGCATACCTACCCCTGCCTGCCTAGGTAACATGGAAAGGCAGAGAGAGGTATGTAGATAGCTACATACGGTACCTACCTACCTAGTGAGTACATGTAGGCGGTGATCCAAGTTGCAGCCACTACATCAACATCATCAAAACATTCATCTACAGATCATGGGGCTATTGGTCAAGGTTGGCCTCCGTCGGCGTATGAAATGGGAGCCGCGAACAGCCCTCGACTGGTTTCTGGAGTCCCCCTTACAAGGCATCATATATCTCCTCTATCCCGTCATCTTATGGCTAAGAGGGAATCCCGTGAGGCCGCCAAAGAATAAGGCACCGATCAAAGTCGTCTTCCTCTCCGACACGCACGACTCCGTCGTCCAGAAAGTTCCAGATGGCGACCTGCTCATCCATTGTGGTGACATGACCAACGACGGCACGGCCGCCTCTATACAGAAGCAGATAGACTGGCTTGCCTCACTCCCTCACCAGCATAAGGTACTTGTGTGCGGCAACCACGATAGCTGGTTTGACTTGAACTCACGCACCGAGGAGGACACATTGGGACACCGCACAGTCGACTTGAAGACGCTCCATTATCTTGAGCGCAGCTCTATTACTCTTTCATTCAAGGACAACCGAAAACTCAATATCTACGGGGCTCCTGACTTGCCTCAATGTGGAGGCTCAGAAATGGCGTCAGTCGCCCCAAGTTGGCTATAGTAAGATGTGAGACTAGACTGACAATACACCTGAATAGATTTCAATATACTATTGATCAACACCCATGGAAGGGCACAATACCCTTTGACACTGATATACTAGTAACTCATACACCTCCTGTACGACAAAAGTCATCCGATGTCTTAAGATGTGACCTCAAAACTGATCAATATTCACAGATGCTTCATCGAGACCTCTCTCTCGGCTGTCCCGGCTTGCTAGCAGAGATCTGGAGAAAGAAGCCCAAGGTCCACGTCTTCGGGCATGTCCATTGCGGTCGTGGGCTCGAGGCCGTCTACTGGGATGACTGTCAGAAGGCATATGAAGACTTGATGCTCCGTAGAAAACGAGGACCTCTTTACGACATGATCCCCAATCCTGGATGGATAGGTGCGTTTAGGGTTTTATATCACGCCGCTAAAGGAATTCTTTGGCAGTGGTTCTGGCTAGGCGGTATGAGCAATGGCAGCATCCTGATCAATGCTGCCATGCAAGCTGGGACTTCGGGAAAATTGACGGATCGGCCTCCTTTCACAATCGAGATATGAAGAGATCTTCGACTGTCGTTTTATGCAGTATGTCACCATTTATAACTTATCTAAAATTAGGCATTTACGTACCTATACCAACACATGCATCGAGTATCTAATTTCGTAGTAAGTTCTCGGATCTTCACAGCCCCCCGTCTCTTTTGTCCCAATTGGGAGATATCAAAGCCTCGAATGGTGTAGGGGATAAACTACCTAGTCGGTGACAATGCCTCCCCTGGTGAGGAAGTAGGGTCATAGGCAGCCGACATTTACCGGTTAAGAGATACTAAATTTGTCCCGGAAATCCAATATTGAAGTTCTCATGCCTTGTTCTCCTTAATCCCGACGCAGCCATCGATCCTAGATTCAAGGGGAGACTCGATGGTCATAATATGAGATTACAGCAGACACCCCAGGATGATTTAAACTTGTGTCGCTTATGAGTTGAAAACCAGTCATCGAAATGATTCTTCAGTGACCTCATTCATTTCATTCCCCACAGTCAGGAAGAAGGGCATGATTGTAAGAAACCTTGATTAAGTATAGATACAAACTAAACTGGCTAATGGAAATCTCTAACAAGTCAAGGAAATAGACCCCCTTCGCCCGCAGACGTATCTGGGAATTTCATCTTCCCGTCTTTTCAAGGGGTATTCAAAGCAATGAAGACTTTTTGGTTCCATTCGTTAGTCAAACATCCCATTCTCGTCTCCCTAACACGCAATTCTTCGCTCAAATACCCAAGCCCGCCAACGACAAGTCAGGCGTTTAGCACTGCCTCCAGACGTAATCCCAGCTTTCGGCGGTTGCCGTGTTGGCGTCCTTGCCAAAGTAAGCGTACTGCTTCCCGGGGGCATCGAGGGCGACGCGGAAGTTGACGTTGAGGATGCCAAGGAAGCCGTCGGATTTGGTGCAAGGGGACCAAGCCACTGAGCCAGCTTTGGCGGTCCTGCTGATGTCTTGGTCGAGGCGGGACGACCCCGTATTAGAAATGGTACCGGAGATGGTGTTCTAGGATCACGCGCACATGTCAGTCATTTTGTCTTAATTCTCTCTAGTGGACGCATGGTCTGCGTCGTAGAAGGAGCAGAGAGGCGGCACAGGGAACGTTAAGTAGAAAAAGGCACAAATTTCCTTACCGTTGTACCCGCGTTCTCACTCCAGTAGCTCGTTAGATACCATGTGATGCTTGCACTGGGATCGAGGACGAGGTGTCCCTGAATCGTAGCACTCTGGATCCCGACCTGCCAGCCCGACGAGCAACCTGTAGCCTGCAGGTGAACCTGGCAGGCTGTGTTTGCATTCTCAATACCCGGCAAGCTGGCGGAAAAGCCGTTTAGTTTGAACCCAATGTCGCTAAATCCAGCACCCGTGCGCTCGACGGCCGGCGATGACGACGGACATCCGCTTCCGCTATAGGAAAGAGACGTGACACGCGGTTGCGCGGCGGGATCGCGTGCTGATAAAGGTATTGAAGCAGCCGTTGCGATATATGTCAAGGATGCGAGGAGTGTGGATGAGGAGAAGCTTGGTAGATGCATTATGGCCGACTTAGATTTTTCTCAAGTAGTGGGTTGTTGTAGGCAACGTCGTAACAGTTCCTGAGTGATGTAGAGAAGAGTTTATGTGATGAACCGATGAAGTTTATTCTGTTGGAGATTTGGGTCTGTCTTACTGTCAAGAGATAGGTACCTTGTGAAGAGGAACATCTCGCCTTTATAGACGATCCACGGATGTTCTGAATGCCTTCGCTGCTCTTGCACTAGTCGTCCGAATACAGAAAGATCTCGCGGAGGCAATACTGAGACCACCCTCACGTCACACCCATATATCACATGATAGGTAACTGCTATCCAGTCTAGCCTTGCCACCTCGGCCGGTTCGTACACCTCGCTGCAGTTCCGCCATGGTTTCTAGGCGGGTCTCTGCAGATCAGAAAACCGAATTTCTAAGTGTATAAAACAAAGAATCCGCTGTTGCCAGTTAGAACAGTTGGGAGGATTACGAGCCAGGCGTAAAGGCTAATATGGATAAAGTGGTAACCACATTGTTACTGGTCCCCGGGAAAACCAGAGCCTCCCAGGTCACAAGGCCCCTGGAAAGTCTGGTCAAAAATAGCACGCGAAAGCTTCTAGTCTTATCCGTCATAGGTAGTCGAACTGATTGATGCAACGTAGGCCCGCCCTGGTGCAAGGATACCCGTAAGTCTGGACTCAAGAACGCAGTCCAGGCGTGAGCCATCATAAACAGCCAAATGTCAATTCATAACCCTGCGTTTGAAACAAGATTGATCGGGCCATGAGGTATATTCAAGTCCTCTGTTTGTGAGACAATCATCAACCTGTTTCCGGAGCACGATGTCGCGGAATTAAGCTTGATCTTGGATCGTTCTAGATCATACATGGAGCACTATTTCGGGAACAGCTTCTGCTATTCCGCAATTCCCCACTGCAGGATAATTAGATGCTAACTTTCTAGGCCGGTCGAAATGTGATTGCAGCCGCGTCAAATCGAGATACCCTTATAGTAGGGTTCGTACTTTGGAGTGATTATCAGTTAGTAATGAGTCTTGGTATGCTGTGCTAGGTTTGGGCACCTAGGATGACGACCAAACGTATCAACTGAGTAGCATGATAATCATACAACGTCATTTAGGCCCGTGAATATTGGTAGAAGTCCTCAGAATATCTTAGACCATGATCCGTCTTAATCCCTCAGTCCCTCCAAGCACACGTCGTCCTGTGACGGCACAACGACCTTTACCACTGTCCCATTTACCAGCTTTATCGACCATGAACTCTTCTTGTCGCTGATGTATTCCTTCAAGCCATTTATGTATACAAGCGTAGCAGTACACGAATCCGGTCTGGCAGGCTGTGGCGGTTGTAATCTCATCCTCACATATAGGGCATAATTCGGAGTTGTCTGGACGCGATACGGTGAGAATAGGTAGCAAGGATGATGTGGCAATAGGGGCATTCTCAGCCAGCGGTGTTCGGTCAACATCTTCTTGCTGGTTCTTGTGCTCAACTTGCTTGCTTTGCTTTAGTTGTAGCTTTGTGCCGAGTGCTGAGAGTCCCGAAACAAGAGGAGGTGGTAACTCAAGATTCTCTGCAGCCTTCCTTGATAGCTGCTTCGCAAAATCAGATGCATACCACCACTCTAAGAATTTTAGTGCAAAGATGCTTGTTGGCAGTAGCACAGATAAACCCCCCAATATTTTTGGCCCCATTGTCCTAGGGTTAAATATGCTTGTTGGGCCCGGCGGGTTGCCTGTCTTGGGTTTACTTAGTGCTTCGATAGCTTGGAAGTCGGCGGCATTCATGCGGCGCATCCTCGTGCCAATAAGCCATAGGAAAGGGTTGTGGAATTTGGTATTATCGAAGAGGTATGCCAGATTGAAGGCGATAATACTAAAATAGTAGGCCGCGTGCACGCTTGGATAGACGTTCCGTATGAACCACTTGTAATAATGCATGATCCGCTGTCTGATGTTCGGGCGCGGAGGCATACGCGTGTAATTGGTGCCGAGGAGGGCTCGAGGGGCCTCGATCTCGTGGCTCTCGTCCAGCTTGCGCTTCAAGTAGGGAATGGCGACCATAACAGCGAGATTTTTCCATATGTCCTTCTCGCTCAGCTTGAGAGTGTCGCGAACGATGCCCGGCGCAGTAGCAGCGGCGCGCGGAATCTCGGCTTGCAGAGCTTTCTCTCGCTTCAATCCATAGAAGTGCTCGGTGAAGCTGCCGCCGCGCGTACGAAGGTAGTGGCGCTCGACGACGAGCATGGCGAGCGCGTATAATTCATCGAAAGAGTTCAAGGCGCGGAGAAGGTATCGAGGGTATCGTTGCGTGGCGACGGTCAAAAGGTAGCGAAGCGTCGGGGGCAAAAGGGCGTTTAGCTGATGCTCGGAAAGCAGCTCGAATAGGGACGGCTTCTGATCGTCGAAGTTGCCTCGGAGGGCTGTGATGAATTCCATTTTGAAGTGTAAAGTGGTATTCTCTTTTTGCCTTTAACCTTCAACCTGGCAGATGTTCAAATTAAAAGTCAACGTCATAAAGCGGCCATATTCCAGTCCATCTGTTGTCAGGCTGTCGTATCGAAGTTACCGTCGTATCTGCCCTTGCTGCTATATGGCTCCAGAGGTAATGAGGTAGGTATGTACATAGTAAGTGAACAGCCGAGGTATGGGGAGCTACTGTACTGTACTAAATTACGCAGGCCCACCTATACCGTGACGCGCTTGTTGGGGGAACTATCGCATTGCACTTTAGGTGCCTAGTGTACGTGCACAATTGCACAATTATATCGACCTATGTTGGAATCCCGGAAGAATGCCTTTTAATTGATACATATCTACTGATTGTTCTAAACAAGCCAAGGGAAGAAAGGCGAGCGCGTTCTTCGACTACCTACCTATCCGCTGTGACACTGCTTTTTTTATATGTAATTATCTAGGTAGATAGACTCTACTCACTTATGGAACTAGTCCGCTGTTGAGGAGGTTATGGAGGTGTGGTAAATAAACTGTCAGTAGCGTTATTCCATTGCAGAGAGGTTCTTCACTTTTATCTCATTCCCGGTCCGTCGGAAGCAGAATTCTCAAGCCGATTTCACATATATCAAGGGCTAACGCGATCCCCTTCATCTTTCCTGGAATATTCAAGTCCCATTCCTCATGTGATGCATGTTCGCATCTTCATCCCCCCTCAAACCACTTGTAAATGATGGGATGTTTTGTTCTAGGGTAGTCCCATGGCCAAGTCGGAATACTAGGGTAGCTTAGCTATTCAGATAGTTCCGGATCGCCCCTTGTAGCCGAGTAGCCCCTTCGCCGAGCGCGCTCGTAAGATTGTCAAGGTCATCACCAGCAGTGATGCCAAATTTGCGAATGAAATCTTTGGCCGCAGTCTCAAGATCCCCATAGTCTTCAGTAGCATCTTCCTCCTCTGGCCGGCCAAAATAAGCATTGGAAGAAATGGCGGTCGCTCCCTCGAAACCTTGGAGGCGCGCCTTGGCCTCTGACTGAGCGTTGGGGTCGTATGCCCCTTTACCAAAAAATTCATCGGATGAGATACCCTTTTGGCTTCCAAATTTGTTCCTTGCATAACGTTCTTCATCCGCTATGAACCAGTTAGCACGGTAAAACAGAATGCAGAATGAGCACGGCCAACAGGACATACCTTCAGGAGCCGCCTTCACAGGGCCGACTGAACCAAAACCACCGGCATTCTTCTTGGTTGGCGCGGCCGCGGCTGCCTTGCTGCCTCCAACTTGCCCGAAACCAAGCCTTCCAAAACCCATACCTAATCGCTCTACCTCAGCAGCAGACTTCTGGCGAGTATGGTTGGAGCTATAGCTGCTCGCGCTTGGGGCAGTTGGCGAAACAACGTTGGAAGCCTCGCCTTTGGACGATGTAGTTGCAGTGGTCTTGGCTTCTGCTGCTTCGGCTTCAGGATCGTAACCAAGCTTCTCAATTCGCTCAGCCTCTTCTTTCGCCCGCTTTTCGGCTTCATCAAAGTCAATTACGTCGGCAACCTTCTTTGCCCCAAGTTTCGTGGTGGTCTTTTTTGCGCCAAGAATATTGGCCTTGCGGGGTCCAGTAGCGGTTGTCTTTCGTAACGCTGCAGATGTAGTGATTTTGCTAGCGGCAGGTTTGGCTTCAGACGACTCCTTGGAGAGAGGCGAGGCTGATCTAGCGATATCTTTTCCATTCGCGCCGGCGTTTAGGAAGGGGGAGGGCGTTCGGCCGACTACTGGGGGGGTGCCAGTTCGCGATATAGGAGGAGTGGGCTTCTTGATGGAAGGTTTATCCCATGAAGAGAAAAAGTCGTCGGCTGGTTCGCTAGCCGGAGTTGATGAGTTCCCGGCACTGTCACCCGCAACATCGGTGATGACAACTTCTTCAGGATATCTAAGAACCCAGCTATGTCAGCTACAGCTTAACGGCATAAGAGAATCTATGCTTACTCAATCGCATCACGAGCAGCTCGCTTCTTCAGCTCTTCTTTATACTTGGAAGCCGCGGGCGACTGGTACTTGGTTTTTGGGTCCTTGCTCGCGAGCGCCGCGCTACCTCCGTTGGAGCGGAAGAACTTAGTTGCCGACTCATTGCCGCCTACTTTCATTACGCGAAGCTGATCCCATTGCCATTCTATTGTTCGTTAGTGTCACGCCGCAGTGATACGGAAGCCGGGAGTCTGCCGTCAACCCATGGAAACGTACGATCGAGGTTTGTAGAGCGCACGAATGAGATGTGCACGCCGAGGTTACGATGGTTGGAAGAGCAATCGAGACATAGATAGATGCCAAAAGGGACAGAGGTCCAGGTTGGGTTGTTCTGTCCGCAATCAAAACATATCTGGGAGCGGTCAAGTATTAGCAGAGAGGAACGGCGATGTACAGAGATTTGCATCTAGGTTATCGCTCACTTTGTTGGCCTGCTTTGTCTTCAACTTCTCGAATATCTTCTGAGATTGCTGTTTTGTCGCCAGCCCACTCATCTTGTTGAGGCTGTCTACAGAGGCCAGGTGTTAATCCACGGGTGTTGCGGTTTGTGTGGTAATTCGGTGAGCTGGGCCAGTTCGGCGCAAGAAGGTCGTTTACAGCGGGCGGGAGAGATCGAAGAGGAGAATGAGGGAGAAGAAAGATTCAATAGTCGGAAAAGTCGATCAAGATAAGTTCAGGAGTTAGGAGTACCTACCAATGGGCCAGATTTCAGATGCTGCAGCGGTCACCAAAAGCCGCCTCAAAGAATGGCCCCACTGGATTCTCCCGCTTCCAATCTTCCAAAGCCTGCTGCGCTTGCTTGCTGCCCACTTCCAGCACTACCTAGGTAGGTACTTACTTGAGTACTTACGGTAGGTATGTAGGTAGGTTAGGTAGCTTGGCAGCCTAACCGTGATAGGGCTGGCCAAGCGCCAGCGACAGCTCCCCCACAATTGATTGCTGTCTGTAGGTATCTACAGCACCTACAAGTGCCCTGTACATACTTAGTTAGGTACATAGCTCCCATCTTCAAACTCGACGGCCAGCAGCCGAGTCTATCGCGCGGTGCCCATTTCATTCGCATCAAGAGACAACAAAATCTAGAAAATATTAGGCGGATATACGTAAAGTTACCTGCCAATGCTCCGTTGAGCGTTGTCGCCAGCGTTTTGACCCTGTGGCCAGCCCATCCCAATCCTTACTCATGGACTCTCCGGCATCATGAAGCTTCTTCACATCCGGTCGATTACTGCTTCAAGCATCGTCCCGCCGCTGGCACGGCCTCTTCTCATACAACGAAGCTATGCCACCCACCGCGATACGGCCAAAGCCTCAAGCGCATCACGCCGGAAGGGTGCGTATGATCCCGGATGCCCAGACCTTCACTTAGTCTCCTGTTTCTCGTCTCATTTAGTAGTCCCAGTGACTCTGTTCTATCGTCCTCTGCTAACTCGTATCCCTGCCCGCAGCCGTCACCCCTTTCAATGATGATGGGTTTATTCCCTGGCGTGAGCTATCTGCGGCTGAAAAAGTGTCGCGCGCCACCCAGCAGTCTTTTAACTTCGGCCTTGTTGCCGTAGGCCTTCTTTTAACGGTACGCTAGGTTTCTCATGACTTTAACGTGGTTGCATATTGAGCTTGTCTTCCGTCCATTAGGGTGGTGTTGGTTATTTCCTTTATCAAGACGTATTCTCGCCCGACAGCAAGACAGCGTATTTTAACCGAGCTGTCGACCGTATCAAGCAAGACCCTGCCTGCTTAGCGGTACTAGGCGAGGCTAAGAAGATCACGGCACATGGAGAGGAGACAGCAAATAAGTGGCGTCGGGCACGGCCCATTGCGTGAGGCATCATGTTTCTTGTCACTAAAAATTGCAGCTAATAAGCATAGGTCGACGCTGAAAACCGATGCCCAAGGAAATGACCATTTGGTCATGCAATTCTATGTACGTCCATATCCTTTGCTTCAGTAAATACACCTAACATGATCTAGGTCGAGGGACCGCTGAATAGCGGTATCGTGAACGTACATCTTATAAAGCGTACGGGTCGCAACGAATTCGAATACAAATACCTATTCATTGATGTGAAGGGTCACCAACGGATTTACCTCGAAAATGCCGATTCCAAATCATCAGGCGGGGATTCTAAGAAATTCAGGCTCTTCGGAATCAATTGGACTTAGCGTCAGCTATCTAGGGGGGTTGGAGCCGTCGAAGTCGTTTTGGTAAACCGGAAGCTCATCTGTCACCCCTTGCAGATCTGGCAGCATTTCCATATATAGAGAACTTCGAAGTCATGAAGGCAAGAACATACCTTGGAGTAGATTCAAACTACTATATGACAGTGTCGAACTGTAGATATGAAGCGGCGGAATCAAATAGCAAGGGTTGGGATTAATCAGCCAACAACTGCCCAGGTGAAGGCTTAATGCATGCGTGTTTGTAAGACCAAACTTGTTTCATATATCATCCATACCTGTTGATCTCTAATGCCCACGATGGTGGCCCCATTATGAAGTGGTGATATGCATGCAATTCTGTGGTGTGTGTCTAACTCAGGAGGAAAGATATACTCAAGCTACAGCTAGTTCCTTCACATCCCTATTGGATCCTCGCTAACTTTGTATTTCAAACCAGAGGTTGGCAGATTAAATCTTCTCTTAGGCTTGATGTACTTCTGTTTCCTTCGGTTGCTTTAAAAGACTGCCCGTGGAAATATTTTCTGAATCGGACAATGCCACTCATAGGCATGGTATTAAAACATCGATATTCTTTCGAGGAAGAATGCGAAAAGAACGCTGGGAGATGTTGCTCAATTTTGAGACGAGAATATGCAAATCTCTTGATTACGCCACTAGAGTTCTGATTAACACCCCAAGCATAGTCAATGATACTCATTATGTTTAGGTTTGGGTTACTTACATTTTTTGTATTTTGAGACATTACTTGCAGTCCAAGGCTTAACATCTCACGTTCTGGAGGGAATCAAATACAATTAAACTATCCTATCATAATTTAAGAGACTTCTTCAACCAAAAACTTCCTGTGTCTATTCCATGCTTCAATACTGTCAAGAAACATATGCTGAATAGATGTGTCCTCCAGCTTGGCACAAATTAAAGCGATTTTCAGACCTTGTCTTCGTTATTTTAAATTAGTGACTAACCTTTGACAGGATATTTAATTCAACCTCGTACTTTTATTAGTAAAGCAATGTGAATAATGTTCTCCAGGGGACGTATTAATCTATTGCCTGATGTCGAACTGGAATTTAAATCTTTTGTAATGAGTTGCAGGGTTATTTGACGCCAGAACTTTCCTTTCTGCCGACTTCATCTATGAAGGCTATTACAACAAAATTGAGCAAACGGCTTGCCTAATTAGTAACAACGCGGTTATGCAGAATACCGATAGCCTCGCCTTGCTATGATGAACCACACGCTGAACCGAGAACTAGGCTTTGAGATTACTGTAATCAAGTATCAGCATGTTTTTTTTTTAATTCATGAGATACATGCTCTCCGGCAGTCCTGAATCTGGAAGTCTTCGTGAAAATGTTCGCGTCCCAAGACACGAAAATAGCAGTCACTGCACACGAAACTTACGGCCAACCGTGGTAGGTTATCATGCTAAAATGGGCTCATGAGGTGCCATGGCTCTTTGCTGGGGCTATTGTTCTGGAATCAAACAAGCGCCACCCATTACGCGGCAGAACTCCCAGTGAATCGTATTGTGAGTCACCCTGGCATGTGAACCACCATTGATAGAGGATTGCCACTTAAAAAGAAAGAAATAAGAGGCCGAGTCACGTCACCTACTAGATTATCTTACACGTAGATACTATCATTAGGAAACTGCACTTATCCAATTTCCGTGGTGCGAATGAGGCTTCACATGATTTGCTTTACACTGAGAATAATCGTTTTACTTTCGTAAACGACAGTTAACTCTCCAAGTCGCTCCAGTTCTATCACCCGATACGCAAGAAAAGGGGACTAAGAAAAGCACCTGCAAAGAACCGAGCCTTGTCTGCATAACATTGGCTTTGCTTGAGCGGTGTCGGCCATGACGGGTCGCGGCATCTAGGTTATATCGGTTTGTAGCAGTGCCGGGCCGCGATAAGTGGTGGCCACGGTCGGATGAGAGACATTAGCCCATGGCTATGGGCTGTCTTCGACTGGCGTGGGTGCCTGTGTGCGCTTTTCGCGTTGTCGAAACCAGTGAAGCCATTGAAGTTATCTTGAACCCTGGCTGAAAGTCAGTCGATCGTTTGTGAGGTGGCCATGGCGAAGGAAACCACATGACTGTCTATGTGACTGCCAGCACAGGGGGCAATGTGGTAGGCATCTTCTACATCGTACCCCGGGTCTTTAGGAGGCAAGGGAGCAAATCTGCTCAAGCTCGAATCAGGCAAGGGATATGTGGTAAGGCTCCTCTCTGTGTCATATTGCAAAGCAATTATGTTGCAGGCTTCCTGTGCTATCATTGAAAATAGATGGCTTCTAGGAACAAGATAGCGTATCGGAAACAATCCCTCCCCTATAGTTGACGCATGGAAGCTCGCACCAAAATTGAATCAACCTTGCTCGCGGTACGTTCCTTCACCGTCTTTTTTCCGCAATCAAGCTCGCCAAGTCATGAATGCGCAATTAGTGCTACACCTTCATGTCTACTTCACTACGCTGCCACCTCATTTGTGTGAACTTCCGATTCAAGCCTATAATCAGTGGTATATCTTTGTATACCCAGTAATAGCTGGTTGTTATCTTGGTGGTCAGTAGAGCACCAGCGTTCAATAGTGTTGGTAATGCACCCGCGCAAAGACATATCCATCCATTGCAATCGTCAACTCACACAGATGCATTAGGTATCAGTCCTACGATCGCATATTCAAAAAGACGCGAGCCGCAGTTTCAGTTCTCGTTGTTGCAATATAGACCCCACTCCGTGGATGTAGAAGTATAGCCCCAGTCCAGACTGTCTTAGCTTCGGGATTGCTTGACCGCTTCCCTAGAAGACATGTGAAAGTATCTGAGGCTATGTGTTTGCCTAGAACTATGAAACAGAGGTTCCCGAATCGGCCTCCGGCACAAGAATCTTGTGCCGATGGGCAAAGAAACGCTCAACTCGCAGAGCCCTGCACGGGTCTTAATTGCCAACAACTGCACATCTTATGACCAAGCCGATTCTAAATGAAACGAGTACTACTGATCCTCCACTTCGAGAACAGAGGGCATCGCCAAATGAACTAACTGTATGGTAGGTTGGCCCCGGCCCAATAACTTGCTCAAATATGACGGGAGTAAATGGAATGTCATTGGTAACAGTGTGGCTGAATGAACATTGGCTTGTTAGCAAGGTTTTCGTCCCTTGAAGTCTGTATATTTCCATACTGGAGGCACCTTACCATGCCGGCTTATCAGTGGCGACAACGCTTGCGGTACCACGTTACAATATAACAAGGTGTGTAATAGCCAGAGGCAGTTTCGGCATTTGAAATGCTGATGCGGACAGATTTGCAGGTATCTATAGCCAGCCTGATCTGCAATAGCCGTATTGGGATTTACGTTAGCCCGTTGGTGATCGAGTCATGTATAGCATGCGAGTCATGTCGGTCTTAAACGTTGATCATGTCGGTGAATGCCCAAGGAGAGTAGGCCGTCCAGTCACTGCGTGAATTGAGCCAGTTCTCGTACGAACGTGACCGAGTTAGATAGATGCAAGCGGTCACAACAGATATCAGAGATGGGATATGACGACAGCTTCATGCCACCTCAACTGAGTAAGGAACAGGCAGAGCTGTTAGGCAACTGGTACACAGGTTTGTGACCAGATGGGGAAATGACAAGCGAACAGAAGCGGAAGCTCGGTGCTATATCTGACGATCTAGTCTAGACGTAGATAGAAGGCTCATACAACATCTAATGGTTACAATCTGGTAGACTTGGAGGCAGCACCTTGGAGGAGACGCTAAACTTAGATGCCGAATATGACCTGATGGTTATCCACGTATCTCTGCAAGTTCGGGCCCGGGTACCCGGTTCACGCAAGAGGTTTCAGCTTCATGTGATGCAAATGCCGGTGGTCAAGTTACCGAAGAACCTAACCACCTGCGCTTGCCATGGAAACGTTGCTAGGAATGAACACCCCAGTGCCTAAAATTACTTACTTAGCATCATACTGTTGAGAAGACGCTACATGATCTTCGACAATTGGGCGTATCTATCTTAGGATCCTTGCTGCCGATCAACAAGGACGCTTACTTCGCCGCAAAGCAGCCTCCAGGGTGAACGAAGTCGTATCAATTTTTAAGGCGTCTGTCTCCCTGCCACAGAAGCATCCTGTATGTAGCGAGAGACAACCTATGAAATCTCACGGCGGCTACCTAGCGCAATAAGGTACGTGTAGTCATCTGCACCTCTCTGAAGGAGGGGAGCATTCCTCCCTCGGGTAGGGCCCCCTCTGTGCGACGGCCTGCCCAATGGACCACGCCATTTCTTCGGCTCAGTGGCCGAAATCAGGTCATTCTACGTAGCCCGCTTGTTCTAACGGCCGAGAAGACAATGCTAATCTGTTCTCGGCGAAACACTCATGGGTCTGCAATAGTCCCTCCCGGCAGCAGATTGACGTAATCCAACTTTTGGCCGGTTCAGAGCGTATCAGAGGGCGAGCGTTGACGAATGTTCCTAGGACATTCAATACCTCATCAAGGGGGGATTTAGTGCATTACTTGAGTTTGTTAGTCCTTTCTCCAGAGGTAATGGGCTACAACTGTAGAACGAGCCATTTTAGGCCTCTGGTTCTTCTTGTATATCATCACGGCTAAGCCTAGAGGCGTAGTAGTTGCCTAGTGTGCACAAACAGCGATATGAAGAGTACCACCAGAACGAGTGTGCAAAACCAGAGCCATGTATACTCTACATGTATGCCGTGGACTGACAAATTCGATTGAGAGCCAGGCCAACCACCGATGTACTTTCTATGTTCTATCATAGTGGGTAGGGTAAGAGCGACGCCTTTCTCCAAGATCCTCGTTCGGGATGGGTTGGCACACCCCGAGGCCTCAGTTTGAGGGCTCTTTTCATATTCTCTGAGCCAACCAAATAAATTATTCAGGTAGCTCATGCTAAAAGTAGTAATGGTTTGATACATATTATTGTGTAACCTACCAAGCTTGTAATCTTCAAATCCCGAGGTGCTATGGTATGCCAAAGGGGGTTGGGTGACATATATTACCAGTCTTGGCTAATCAGCATTTGGCGACTTGATCCTATGTAACGATACTCGGCCTATATCTAGCATCTATCTAACCACCTAGAAGATAGAGCGTTGTATCTATCCTGTTTCTCAGAAGATATTCCCCTAAATCTTTCTCTATGTGTATACGGAAGAAATCATTTCCCTTAGATCAAGGTCGAGCTTCTGAGGTTTATGATGCCTCCCTGACAGTCGCTGATGGTGGCATAGAACAAACCTCCTTCTTTGTATGTAAACCTTGATGGAGTATCTTCATTGTATCATCATTAGAAAATGAGTTCTGGTCCAATTCTTCTTTAGCCAAAGAAGCAGGAGCTTCTGATTTGATACTCGGAATAGCCTCTTCTCTCTAGCACTGAGCTTACGCGCTGTCACACGATGCGAAGTGGATTTATTTTCCGAGCTAGCACGACAATCCAGATCCATGTATGGACACATACTCTAAACCTACTCGTAGATAAGTAGTCGAAGTACCAAAGCAGAAGTAGACTCAGTTGCACACAAGACGTGTCGGGGGTCAGGGCTAGCCTTCCGGCGTCTGCTTGGGCACAGCCTAGGGCAAGAGTCAGCGAGACTCTAGCATCGTCACATCCAATACTACCTGAATCCGCTAGCTCTTCTAAAATTTCTCAAGTTGATACGTATTTAGTCCGTTATTGGTACTGTTACACCTGTCCTGATGCTGGGTACCTATTCTATCTACCCTGGTAGACTGCTAACGTGCAGCTCATGTAGGAGGTCAACCCCTACTAAAGAACCTGCAGCCTCGTACGAAAGGGGAAGATATTTTTATTCATTTTTATCTATATTCCTCTGCCCTCCCTGCTCCCCCTCCCCCTTTTCCCCTCGCAGCGCTAATATAGACGTATAATGTCTTCTACTACTTGTCTGGTACATTGATACGATTACTACTGCGTAGGACGTGTGTCTATTCAGGTCGTCCGGGGGTAGGAGGGGCTAGGGAGTGGTTCTCGACCGATGATGCTGTTCGTGAGGGTCGTTAGGTACCTACGCTGAGCTACCTCCTATTATTGATGGCAAGCGTATGTCACTTAAACGGCACTACAAACTACTAGGCTATTATTCATTACCCCCCTCAGTGTGGACACGAAATCAAACTGGTACTATTCTCGCTCATGGTAGACAGAGCACCAATGTCCATCACAGGCACTCCCGGGTTTGACCGAAGCCTTTTTGACGGCCGGGTAGTTTGTAAGGTATGTAGATTTGGCAAGTCCATATGTTTGGTCAGCCGTTTTTCTTCCCCGCCTCTCTAACCAAAGACTCTGAGGGCGAGGTGACATGCAGACTCACCGGTCAAGTAAGCGGGCAGTGCGCTCTACCATCTACCATCTTCCAGCCCTTTCTGGACATTCAAATCCAGTGTACGGTAAATCTTGCTTCCACCAGTAAAGTCAAGATTTCGGCGGCAAGAAACCGGCAAGTGAGGCAAGAATAGACGGCATAGTTCGAAGTCCCCATACATCGAGATTGGCTTTGCAAACATATCGCTTTTAGGCTACCCCAGCATCTGCGTACCCCAGACCCCTCTCCCTTTGGCAAGTGTGTTTGTCTCGATTATTTCGCATTTCTCCATCACCATGTGCCACCCCTGCGTACAGTGGGTGGTATGCATGATTTGCCTTTGATCTAATTCAATCTGGCATGCCGATCGTTGTTGCTCTTATGAAAAGAGCTGTAGCGAAGAAAAAACTAGTTCGGGGTTGTGAACAGCATCATCTCACCTCGCACAAGATCTCCAAGTCCTGCAAAAGCTTGCGGGCCGCGGAACATTCCTTTCCCATCAAACAAGCTAGCTCATTGGCAGCTGTTGGCCGTCGAACTGGGATCCATATGTGCTACAAATCACCAGTAGCTAGAACATGTATTGCCGTTGAATAGCAACAAGTAACTGGCCTGAGCCATTTTATGATATCTTTCCAGGCGCAACACTTCGGCCCGATCCGATATGTAACTTTCTCAATGGGCGGTAATTACTCGGACCCTGCGTAGCAGATGAAGGTAAACGGTACATGCGAGGCTTCGAGAGGTGGACTCTTGACTCGCTCAACGAAATCAGATATTGACTACTATAGTATGAAGGTCTGTCTGAGACAAGCAGCATTCAGGGTACAAAATAATGAAGGGCTAGACTGAAGTGCTGTCAATCTTAGAGTAGGCTCGTCAACGGCTGAGACGCTGTTGGTCTGAAACATAGCAACGACTTCCACTCTTTGGTACATGTCTAAATGTGGGGACGCTGTAGCTCATTGGATCAGCGCAAACGACTTTATTGCCGAAATAGACTAATAGACCGGTGCAAAAGACTCTGCGATCCATATGAAAGCGATGACAAGTGTATAGCATCGAGTAGTCACCAGTTCTTTTCGAGTCGCAGGATCGATGTGCTAATTCAGTCTATAATCCCGTCCAAATTTCCTGCCTGAACGCCATCGTCGATGGCTTCGGGTATAGGGACCGTCCTATTGGTTGGCGATGTCAATATCAAACATCACGACGTCCAACATTGAACCTAAGAACGCCTTGAATTCATCCCAACCTCTCTAAAATCCGGCCTAGCCATGAGTAAACGGGAGTCTCTCATGTAGACGAGCCGCGTTCGCTCTCGGATTCGACAAACATAGTTCCAGAAGGACCGATACTAACTAACCATCTAAGGCACCTGGTATTTAATCTAACCGTACACTCGGGATTTATGTTTGTTTGCCACCAGGAAAGCTACCTAGGGTCTGACGTGGATTTGATAACGCTGTGTCATTCTGGTAGAATTAACTATGGAAGGTTTTACGCCCAGTTCCGCGTATTGACGGCCGTGAACACGGCGAAGGGAAGTCTAGTATTATCGGAGACTGAGACATGCGAATATCAATGGCTGCAGCTGGTCATTCACTACGTGCGGAATCAAGCCAGCGGCTCGCTAGCCCGGCCTACTGAGTCCTAGACGAGAATCAATACTAGCCTTGCCGCGCTCGGTCGGCCGTTGCCGAAAGCAAATGCAGGGAGTGCCCTGGTGGAGGGGGCAAGTTAATTCTGTTCATTTTAGCATCACCATTTTCACTTTCCAGCGTGCATTAGTGCCCAATCATCTAACTTGAAACGTGCTGGATAGAGTGGGCAGGTATTAGCTCCGCATGAGAGTTTATTCGAGCCATCCTAGTTTCAACTTCAACTCTCCACACGTCGAGCCAAGAATAGACATTGGCTCGTTTGGGGGGGTTTTTTTTTGTCCCTCCGCCGCCTTAGAGTGCCGTTCTCAGACGTCGATGAGAGCGTCTGGAGAGAGGGGAAAATAATATTAACTGGTTCGATTCTGTTGGAGGAGACGGAAGATGTGTAAAAAAACGACGTATGACGACTAGCGGGGGTAAATTTGATCGAATGACGAGCAGGAACCGCGAAATCGACGGGAAACTCGTAAGCAAAATATGCAAGCATCCGTCCATCGAAGTACACTCGACCAGGCGGGCTCCCTGCCAACTACCAGCGAATGTAGGTGGCGTCTCGTAGATGTACTGAGCGGAGGATAGCTGCATACTTGTTGATGCATACTGGACGCGGATTTCTCTCCTGTCCGGGACGCTTCTAGTACGAGACGCTACGTTTGGTCGAATCCTATGTACTCGACTTGTATCTCAAAAGTTATAACTAGATCATGACAACTGAAGAACTGCCGACCTAGAGAATGCAGGAGCCCTGTGGCCATGGTTCCAATCAGATATTGATGGGGAAAAAAAAAGAATACAAGGATCTTTTGTGATACTGAGCCAGATCCCTATAGAGGAAGAGAGTAGCATGTCCAGGGAGCATTGGAGGAGTACATATGCGCTGTAGTTAATTATTCACCTGCGATCTTTTGGCTCTCAAGGCCCAATATCGATGACCTACCGTCACAAGGACGCTGACCTTAGTACCAGTACCTAGAGAGTTAACCTTCCTATAAGTATAAATTGTACCTATATCTCAGACTTATAGCGAAATAAAGGCTGTGATGTGTCAGTGCTGGAGACTGCACCTTTTGGGTCATTTATTTCTCTCCTGTAACGCCCTACAATTCACTCTTGTTGACCTACGCTGCCTACCATTTGGCCCACCCTTTTCCCGCTTAGAGCAGCTGACGCCTCTGATGGGTGCTTAGGACTACACCGGTCAACCGTACATGCAAAGGCCCCTTCTTACGGCCTGTCCACAATTCGAGAGGTCCATACTAGCGTTTATTGACCTCTTCGGCAGAGATCGGGCGAGCCCGGGCTCTTTCTGATAAAATAGACCGAGTGTGAGTCTAGCCCTCTAGCCTTCTCAGGATGGAAACTGCCAATAGCTCTGTCTTAAACCACCAAGATTGCACAACCACTGTCAGACTATTTACTAAAGGACAACTGGTGCCGGAGAAGGTATAGATCTTTCTCACATGATTTCTTCCCAACTCTTTGAGGTTTGGTTATCTTAGTCTCGAACTATCAAGCTCCGGAGTCTGACCGATACCTTACCTTTTCCTCCATTGCCCTGGTTTGAGGAGAGCCCAACGTCACTCATTCACGCGCGTATTGGCTTGTACAACTCCTCACCTTTGTCTTTTTAAGCCTCCCATATTCTTAACCAAACCGCCCCCATCTTTCCTCTTTCTCCTACAACTATCATCTTAACCAACTTTTCGGACATCCGTTTACCTCTCTTCTTATTAGGGATATATAGAGCTCTTTCTAAACTCATCGCACTGGACCTTTACCACCCGCCAAGCGATCAACTACTGAAACCTTTCCGTTACTTGACCAAGCTGCGGTCGCTACAATATTACGAAAGCAGGCTTCTCTACGCCAATGTCACCATACCAGAGCTACTTGTCTTGGACCTTGTAGTGTTTGTTCGCGACCTTGAGGTGGTTCTAGTAGAACCGAAAGCCTGTGCTAGGAGACAACCTGAAACCCAGCTTGCTGAGTGGATTGATAAAGGTAACAGTACGTTTCCCACCCCTATCCAATTACGCATGAATGCGGGTGCTCTGGTGGCAACCACAGCAATGCATCTAGTACGGCTCATTTGGTGCGGCTGCTGTCGTGGAAATGCGTTGGGTTGCGCCTGCCAATGCTGCCATGTTTAGCGAGGTCACCGCCACCATCGTAAACGAGCCAGAAGGGACTTGGTAGTTCTCGGCAGCACGGGCCAACCACTGTCCCTTAGCAAAGCCAAAGTTGCCGCAAAAGCTCGGGGTCGTATTTGATGTGCCATGCTGACTGACGTCCTAGGCTCAGCCAGAGAAGCTGTCCGGTGCGAGCTACGTGTAAGTGGCTCCTTTCCGATGGGGGGCGGGTGGGATCACATCGGGGGTATACTGCAATCGGGAAGGTTGTGCAGGCGCCACTATGGTCCAGCAGACTAGGCCACACAGCCGATCAGAGCTCGGGTACCGGAACAGTGCACATGCGAGCCTCACCCGCGTGCCGCTCGAATACCTCGCTGTTTATGTACCCGGGTGGGCGTCACGCCTCGCCATTCCTCGAGCTTGGAAGCGTCGAGCACATCGACGGCCGAGCAGTTGTTCGGACGTTGCTCGTGCCGATTAGCGCCGTGTCCGGCCTGCTTCCGGCACCATGCTCGTCGCCGCGGCCGTCTTCATCGCTCACCTCGTGGGGAAAGGGCGACGTCAAAAGTTGCTGGTCTCGGCCGTATTACCTAGTGTTCGCCTGCACAGGCCGTTCTTGAATCCCTCTACCCATACTCTGTGCCACTGGTGTCAGTGGCGTGGACTCTACAGTGTTGATTGGGACTGCGAGCTAACGGTGAGATTGAATTGGTCAGAGAATCACCAGGGGCTTATGTGACAGTGCAATTGGAGATCGCCTTCTTGGCACCCACGTCTGTAATGGTGACAGTAACAACAGACTCTGATTCCGAATCCTCTAAGGTCGGTGTAACCCCTGAGCTTGCCTTGGCCGAGTCTCCTCCGCATGTCTAACCACTACTCTCTCTATCTGTTGCTGTCATCGCCGCTGGATATCTTTCAACAGCATCTTCACACTTTTGCACCCAAATGGGTTTCTCTTCATCATCCTATTTCTCGGGAGGACTTGGATCTGTTCCATCGACTTCCTTTAATCCTATTCCCTGTCTCCATACCCTGCCGCGGCACCTGCAAAATCCGATCTGGTCCCTAGCCTCTCCCACCCGTTCACACCCCCCCATACACCACAACACATACCCCCCATGTCCCCGTCTCCATAGGGCTGGTTTTTGGGTCATGGCTACCGATTAGCGGTTTCTTAGGATCATGGTGCATGCTTGGCTCATAAATCGCACTCGACGTATTTTACGATGAGCTGGGTTCGTGGGCAGTCTAGTAAGCGGATAAGCATTGGCCTAGGCATATATCCCATACCACTTTCACGTCAAGATAACCGTTTATTACTTGGAAAGACAGCCGAAACAGCCGATGTAAAAACAGGCGCTGAGCTGATGGCTGAATCTGCAACTGGAGTCGAAGCTGACCATGATGCTCATCTAGAAGAAACGGTATCAACAACCGTTGTTATCCAACACAGCCTCGATTGACGCATCATCCTCGGCACCGTTGTCACGCCTGCTCATACATCCAACGCCGAGCGAGACTGAGGTGCAGCTCTGGCCACCCGGACCAGAGGCTCACCGAATGAATCCTCAACCCCTCGATAACAAGGTATATATACTTTCTACTTTGACAAAACTCTGTAGTTTATCTGCACTTACTCTTGCCGTTTTTTTTTATATTTTCTTTTACTTTTTCCCCTCTTTTCCTTTCTGGTTCATTCTACTCCTCGATGCTCTTTTCACCTTGTAGCTATTCTACCTAGCGATACTACAGTAGAGTTCTCCATTTCCGGGTGAGATTGTCTTTACTGTAGCCAGAAGGTGGAGTGGCAGTTTCGCCCAACCGGTCTGCAAGGACGCAGGCATCTTTAATTAATCGGCAGCCAATTGGAGCCAAGAGACGCACCGGTGATGCTGAAAGGGAAGCGCGGTAGCAGCGAAAACTACAAGCAGACACAGAATTCAGATGTCAGGATCCAACAGCCGTCTACAGAGCCGAGCACATCCTTCAGATTGGCAGTCGGCATCAACTTCGACTACAGCTGCAACAACCGCCAGAGTGCGTAATGTCGACCAAACAATTAGCCAAATGTGAGTGTGATAAGTTGGGTTTGCTTTCTTTTCCCGTCGAACTCCCCATTACCACTAAACACCTGCTCCCCTGTCGAGTTTCCATGCACTGGGTGCCATCTATGGAACCCATCTACATTTATCTACATTTCGCACAACCTTGGGGCTGCAGGGTGTATCTACAGCACCAGGCACCCACCTCTTGAAGGGTCTGGAGCTACGTAGCTCTTATTCGCCACGCCGTGATGCTTTTCGACACCGGTGTTGTCACATTTCTTTTGGCTCTTTTTTTTTTTTTTTTAAGCCATCGAGTTTGACGCGCGCGTTCGCTCTGTCTGTCTCTCCCCTCTTTGAGGAACGGACGAAACGGCCGAAGCCCAAGGTAGCAGAACCAGCGTTGCGCACGTTTTATGAATGTTCAATTAAGAGGGCGAGAGAGCGATAGCGAATCCCCCCTTATCAGACAGCTCGAGTCACTGTCTTTTTTTCACCGGCCCCTTGTGAACAAACCGACTTCCAAGACTTACATCATGTATCACCAGACGTTATATGCCAAGTTGTCTTTTCCTCTCCATCACACTACCCTCGCATCCATGCCTGCACTATTTTGCCTTACAGAGATACAGACATAGACCACACACACACCCAGTACCTACAGTATACGGCCGCGCTACAGCATGGGTCACAGCCGTACATCCAGCCATGTACACTCACACACATATCTAGCTATCTGTAGTGTAGCATGGTTTCTTTGCCTGGATACCACTTCCCCATGTTTCAATTTCCCTTTCCCTGGCCTAGCAGGTAGTCAGTCAGCAGCACCAGCCTGCTGCTGCCTCTGTACAGAGCCTGTACCTAGTATTGCATTCCAAGCGGCCCGCTTCCCTCCTGTCCCGCCTCTGCTACCTCTCGTAATCTCACGCTCACCTCACGCTCACTCTCACTCTCACTCTCTTCGTCTCTCGCGCGTACTGTATGAGGCTTGCCCTGAGTGGAGACCTCCCAGGATCTCCCAGGACCTCCCCCATGCACGCCTAGGGGAGCTAACACACAAGCGTACCTGCCTCTCGGTGCTGCAATCGAGAATGGCGTTCCTCCTGGCTGCTTACCTACATACATAGCATATACTCATCCCGCAAGTACCTACACTCCATGCCTTGTACCGGTACATGTACGGTGCCACTGCTGTACACCTCGTCCGAGTAGACGGCCTGCCTATAGTACCTGCTGCTCCGGCGTCCCGTATAGGCATATGTATATATATGTACCCGCTCGGGGCCTGGGGGCTCTCCCGGCGCGCGAATTCTCCATTTCCTGGCCCTCCACTCTCCTCTCCCATACCCAGAATCGCGTGGGCTGCGCCGCCATGCTTAATGCTGTGTCACAACGTCTTGTACCGGCCATGTACCTTTCACTCGCCGAGTTCCTCTCGCTCACTGCACTCTGCAAGCTGCACGCTGCGCACTACGTACTTTGTGCTGCTGCAGCACACTGCCTGCCTCGTTCCCGCTGCCACTGCCTCAGTCTCTGCCTTAGTCTCTGCCTCTGGGCGGTGGCTCCCTACTGGCATCCATGATAGTACTAGGTACCACAAGCACCAACCACTATGTACCTATGTACTCTGCCTCTACCTCTCCCTCTACCTCGTCCTCGTCCTCGTCCTCGTCCGTACCCCAGTACCTCTCCTACACCAAGTACCATACTAAGCATGTACGTCTGCTGCCTCGATCTACCCGTTGCCATTGCTTTGGGAACCGAGACGAAGGGGAGGCATCCACCAGCACAAAAGCACAAACACTCGCTGGCTTGTCATCTCATTCACCCATTCGCCGGTGCTGGTTGGTGGTGCCGCTAAATTTGTACTTGTTACATTCCGTTGACATATGTGCCGTTCAATTCCACCCTGCTGCTGATTTTCAACTTAGACCCTAGTCCCTGGGATGCCCGTCCTATGCTCCTCTCTGTCCTCCTTGCACTCCTTGCACCTCCTTGCACACACTTCAAGGTTTTTCCTCCCGTCTGGCAGACAGACATACAGACTTACTTACATACATACATACCTCCTAAACTACTTACACACCAGGCATAACCACGGCGTACATCACCACCACATGTCCCTCAATTCGTCCGGACGAACGACTGCTGACCTTTGTCTGACTCTAGCCTTTGCAGGTCCAGGTTCTACGGGCTGCTAAATCTCCCCTTTCCCGGCCACCAATGCCGTAGCCTGGCTGAGGTTGCAGCTTGCACGGGGAAGACGGGGAAACAGAAGCGTTGACAGTGCCAGCGATTAGAACCAAAATCTACGGAAGACAGTACTCCTAGCTAGCATCAGCGCCCCTTCGTCTATTTACTTCCTCGACGCAAAACGCCAGCACCGTCCTTGCTATTACTTGTCACTGGAACATTGTAGTAGCTTTTGGTTTTTATTTTTGCTATCTCCAAGCCTGTGCCATGAACTGACGATATCTATTTGCGCCTCCAACAGGACTTCGAGCCTTCGCCGCCCACTTGCAACGGGCTAGAATCATATCTTGATATTCCGGCTGTAGCTGACATGCGGTAAGTAATCTCTCTAATTTGTTGTGAATTGCTGTATTTTTCTTCATGCTCAAAGGGAAGGCAGAAAGAACACCAAGAAAAGAAACATTCCTGTAGTCACTGGGCCAATTCTCTTCATCCATGTACAAAAAGTTTGTATAGTCTCCTGCCTTGTCGTGTACTGGCCGAGTTTGCTTGCAAATTGGGCACACATTGTGTTGTACCGATTAGGCACTTCCCGTACCCTTTTCCTTTTGATTCTCGTTGGTACTCGTTGGCCACAATATACTGCTATAGTTGGTGGTGCTGCTACTGCGCGGCGACAAGGAGCAAGGGTGTGGCTGCCCTTACCGGGGCAAATGCTGCAACACAATTAAAAGTCGTCGTTGTGGCTGTCCCGGCCCTTGCTGGCCTCTGGGCCCTGGACGCTGGCTGGGCTCAAGAGCTTTAGACTCTGGACTCCGGACTATGGGTGGTGGATTAGGGGCGTGTACTTGTTACTGGCTGTTCCCGACCTGACCCGCCATCCTGTTTCCCTTGTATGACGGCAACTGCTGTTAGTATCACTACTGCTCCGTCACACTTAGACAGTTGGCATTGTGTTGTGTTGTGTGTTGTGCGTTGTGTAGGAGTGCAGTTGCGCAAGCTGCCTCGGGCTGCACACGAGCTTTCTTTCACCTCTTCGCGGGCCCCTGCTGATCCGTCTGCGGTTAGATACAACCAAGAGCCTTCCATCACGTCGCTCAGCTTGGACACCCAGTCTCAGTCGTCTTCGGTATTGAGCGGTTTCCCAGCGCCTCTACTTAACAACACCGCAGGATATTCTCCGGACACTGGGCATTACTATCCTCCTCCGGCTTCACAGCTGTTCCCCGCTGGTGCGGTTGATCCTAGATCCCGTCTAGGCTCTAAGTAAGTAATGACTACTGTGATCTTTTGTTTCAAGCATACCAGCGCGTACAAACGCGTACCTCTTCAGTCTTCATCATGCTCACCAAGCTAGCAACAGCACCTCTGCTACGGGTATGGCACATGCCCCTCGCGTCACTGCGTTGCCCAATCCAGGATATACCAGAGACGTCTACGGAGGGGCGCGACCGTCGTTTATAAGGACGACGGACCACATATCTAGATCTCCTTCGTTCGCGACTCCGCTGCGACGCCATCCCCTCTCGCCAACACCTAGCCCAAGTATTGGGTACACCAGCCCGGTAAGGATGGAGGGAGCTCATCCATATGGCAAGAATCAGGCGGGAAACACTCCTCCATTCTCGCCTGTAGTTACCCACGGCGCTTTGGTATATGGGGACGCAACAGCCGGAGCCGGCTCACCCATCAAAGTTGACATCCAAGCCATTATTGACAAGGGATTCTTTCTCTCGGATGGAGAATGGACCTGCTACCGTCGAAATTACTTCTCGTGCGTCTGCTCCTATGGCCTGACTCCCCACTACCCTAACGCCAATATGCAATTTATTGCAAATGGATCTACTACCTCCTATCAAGTGTTCGGGTTTGCGATGAGTATCTCGGCTATGGTAGCCGAAAGCGACTCTCAGAATATCGATCTCGTGCAACACACGCCCAAGAGAGATAAAGGCCCAACGGCAAAGCCAGAGAAAGTGAAAATGTTACCCAAGCCTCATCAGCAAGCGCCGAACCCGTTGGGCATGTACTCGGATCATTCTATGGCAGGTAGCTCCAGGGCAATCTATGAGAGTGGGTATGGGCAAACTGGACAAGGGCCCTATGCGACGGAACATACGTTTGAACGAATCCAATTCAAACAGGCTACAGCGAATAATGGCAAGCGAAGAGCCGCACAACAGTATTATCACTTGCTGGTTGAACTTTACGTTGACGTGGGCTCGCAGAACCCGGGCGAGGGATATATCAAAATAGCAGAACGAAAATCAGCAAAGATGATTGTTCGCGGTCGTTCTCCAGGACACTATCAAACGGAGAGAAGGGGCAGTACAAGTAGTGGTCCAGGCGGGTCGAGTGGCATGGGGAGTTATTCAAGCTCCCAGGTACTTCCAGGTGACTATGGGACTGGCTCTTCCAATCTGCTTTCCAGCGCGTACCAAACAAGCTACGAGCCCCGGTCCGGGCACTATGGCACAACTCGCCATCCTGATATCGGGTTGGAACCAATGATTCCTGCAGATGAGGCCAAAGCTATCGATACAGCTAAGGAGTATCAGTATTACCCTTCGACGATATATGAGGGGGTTGAGCCCCGCCACGGCATTGAAATGTTTCCCCATCGCCATGAGCCAGATACCATGATGTCTGCAACAACTGCTGCTGTCGATTCAGCAATGTCGAAAGTGAAGCATGAGTACGACAATACCCTTCCAAGCATCCTATATCAGGCCGGTCCTGCGTACTACCCTAGAAATGGCAACCGGTTTGAGGGCAGACCAACGTCGGCCGGCGTATACCCTACACCTCTTTCTCAGTCTGGGTGACGGGTCTTTCGAGCGCTGCCAATTTATACGCGGAAAAAAAAGAGATGACTCGAGCTGTGTACGGCGCCATGTGGATTTATGGTGACGTGGCTTCGCGCCTCTACTTTTGCATTCAGACGGCCGCATCAGAGAGAGGAAAAGTATTTTGTAATTCGTTTCATTTGAACTCAACCCAGCTGTTGGAGCTGGCTACGACGGCGTACGGAAACGAACACGGAAAGATCTGAGGTCTGGAGTTTTTTAAGCTGCATGGGTTTTTCTCTACATACAATGTGTGAAGCATACGGCGAAACTGACATGGCATTATTTCTGTAATGGTTTCGGTATACTAAACAAACGAGGTTCACGAAAGAGTGCGAGAAATGGGATTGTGGAGTACGGCTAGGATACCCGGACACGGATGTTTTTATCATGGAACAGTTCTTGTGGGAGCGGTGACTAGAGATGCTCATTCTGGTCCCGCGTCCTCATGCCTAGGCGAGCGTCAGGTGGGGGAACATTCATGGGTGGCGTTTGGCAAAGACGGATGGATCTGCCGGCAGCATGACACTTTTTGACATTTCGACATCTCGACATTTCGATTATTTTCCTATCTTCTTTCCGCCTCGATTCGGGAGGCGGCGGCGGCGGATGATTTACTTGTTGCCCTACCTGCTCCCTGTGAGAACAGCTCGTTACAAGTCGCCATGTTCGTTTTGATTTTTAGTTTGGGGATGGTTGGGTGGGATAGTTGTTTGCGAGCCTTCGGCAAGGTAGCAAGAGCCAGTTGATTGCCGGAAGCTCCAAGGGCCAACAACCTCTTGAGTCAGGAGTCAAAGGAGTGGTAAGTCTGGCAGGCGAGCCCAAATACACGGCACCTTGCGGGATGGATGCTCAAATTCTCCTTGCTATGTTAGTTAGCATAGTTCTTTACTCTCGCAATTGCAACAGGGTCTTCGAAATGATTGCGATTGGCACCATATAGTAGCAGTGGGCCGCAACTTATTTGCATGGCAGGTGCAGGCGGTACCGGCAGCAACCAAAGTGTGGGTGATGGACATGCAAATTAAGATTCACTGGTTAGTTAAACTGAGCATACCTAGGGACGGAGATGGTCTTCGCTCATCTTGTGGTAAGTATGGTGGTGGTGCTGTGGTAGTGCATCTGCCCAGCCAGCCTCAGGAAGAGTCCCACAGCGGGAACTAGAAACACTAAAATAGAGAAGGGGGTAGTTAGGTAAGTACCTAGCGTGAAAGAAAGCAGAGCCGAACGACAACTTTACTTCCCTGGGGAGGGAGAGAAAAAAAGCCGCTTCTAATTCGTTATAGTGGAGTCAGACCCCTGTTTATCAACCCGTTTGTTTCAAGTACCTGGGAGGTACATAAACTGGCTGTCTACGTAGATGTACCTCCGACCTAGCATCAGAATACCTATACAGCAAGTACCTAGCCTCCGGTACATGCAGTCTACTGTACGGTACGGTAGTATGGTGACGGGAAGTGTAGGTATGTCACTGATAATGTCAGATGGCTTTAGATGCGAATGCACTGTCAACAGCACTGTACATCTACCCTATTTGCCGCTCATTGCCTTCCGAGGTTGACTAACAGTTACCGGGAGTTTGGTAACACCTCCTCGATTCAAATCGAAATACACATACATACATACATGTATGTATAGGTACATATTAAGTAAGTAGTATATGTCGCACCCCCGACACTCTTACAAAGATAGCTAGCTCATGGACTAGAGGTAGGAAGTGAGTAATCACATATTTACCTGTCGACATACCTATATCAAGAGGTGGGCAGCGCTCTGGGCAGTGGTGTGCGTAAGACGCCACTATATACACTGCCGACATACAGCACACGATGCAGCCAGCTCTCCTTACATACCCGCCGTACATTTGGGTGACAAAGAACAAGTTGCTAGTCAGGCCGTTGTCAGGGGCGCGACATGACGAACGATCCTGCATACCTAGGTATCTATCTATCTTGCAATTTACCGAACAGTAGGTAGTATCTGGTAATAGTAAGAGGCCATCCTTGGCCCCAAACGCATGGGACTAACTACACTAACATGCGCAACCCTTAATTCCCCTGACAGAGGATCGACAGCACGTCAAGCAGAGCAAACAAACGTACCAACGCAGTCTACTACTACTACAGTACCTTGCCAGATCTTGCCAGACCTTACCTACCTACCTACCTACCTACTTACTTACTTAATCTCATCACCACGTCAATGGATGAAACGTAGGCAACTGACCACAATCTCTCGGCTGTAGAATAGGTACACTGGATACACGTAGATCTACTACCTATGTAAGGACAGAAAAAGGACCGGCGACTCTCCGCTCCCCCACATTGAGTCTAAGTAGGAACGGGGCACGCAAACGGTTGCGTGGGGCAGTGGAACAGACGGCAGCCGAGGAAACGGAACACCGGAATAACGGCCGAGTTGGCAAGACACCAAGATAACCAAAGATTGCGGCGAGGCCGGTCTCATTCACCCTCACTCGCCTTGACATGAATCGATTGGGGGGGATGGGGGATGACGGGTCTGCACGGGTAATGGGAGATTAGACAGGCTTGTGCGTCTGTTTGAGAAGTGTACCCTGGTAAAGTGGATAGATACAGTAGGGTGCACATTCAATCTCTTCGCTCGCTGGCTACCCGTAGATGACACGGAGGACATTCATTGTGTGATGATGATGATGATGTTCATGATGAATGGTGTGAGGATGTATATGTAGGTAGGTAGGTACTTATGTAAGAGCGCGGAGAGGCTTGCAGAAACACCCTTTTCTCCCACCGGCCCAATTACCCAATTCGCGCCAGGAAAGTAACTTTTTTACCGAAATATCGGCCCTTTTCCCTGTCCTGTGTTTTCTTACCTATAGTACTTCATTTCTCTCTCTCTCTCTCTCGTCCTTCTCTACATACCTCATTCAATCTTATTTGAATAGCAATGCCACATGTAGTAAGAGCTTACATATGCAAAACACTGCATCTACATAGTGCGGACAAATAATACCACCGTGTAAATATTGGTACTTGGCTACATCACGGAGGCAGCTCATCATGGCCCAGCAATTTGCTCAATACCTACAGTACTAATCAAGTATATATGCATATCTCCAACAACTACCTGTGACACATGTACCTGATGTGCCTATATACCGGTATGTACTACTTGCACAGGTACTAGGTATGTATCTACACGTAAGTGGCGTGTTTGAGGGGTTGCGATGCTCTTGTCAGCAACGGCTTGGTTGTACCACTCTTTCAGCGAATACATGAAAACCAAGTACATAAGTATATACACATACTTATATGTAGGCAGGCACAGTGGGTGGGTAATGTAAATCGTCGCAGGAAATGCAGTTGAGCATCCCTATCCCTGCGTCTTTTCTTCTTCTTCACCGTTGAATATCGATGCAACCAGTCCCCGGCCCGCAGCGTGCCGATTGATTGGCCTTTCTTTTCAGTAAAATTAATTCGGGTTGTCCAATCATGTCGTCCGTTATTTCGATATCCTGAAACACCGCCGAGTCCTTTGATCGTCCTGGTCTCGCCCATCATGGCACCTTAGTTGGTTGTACTAAGCAAGTGTAAGTGCCCTTTGTCGTCATCACCACCCAGGAGGTACCGTAGACTAGCAGGCATCAGTCCCAGATAAAATAAAAAAAAATAAAAAATCACAGCCTCACCCTCACAGATCCTCATCACAAAGATAGATTGGGCCATCTGTACATGTACAGTATGGTTGCCTACACAGACACTCACTTTAGGCTTACTTGTTCTAAGGTAGTTCTTATCTAGTACCTACTCGATCTTAGTACACCAATTCTTTGGCACACTAGAGCTGTCTACTTGTACATGCAGCAGGACTCCGACATAGCGAGCGTGGCGGCCAGGTCGCCGGTTCACCTGACGTACCTAGGATGCAAAATAGTCCTATACAGGTGCAATCATGCTACTTACTTGACAGCAACCCCCGGCTGAACTGGCAATGCTCATGACGCGTACTATCGTAGCCAAGGACGGTTTACCTACCTACCTACCTACCTACCTACCTACTTCGTAGATAGCCATTCTGTGTGGGTATGGACTGGCTCCTGGGCGGAAAATGCCATACATTGCCGGCCAAAGCCGCGCAGCAACTGTACGCGGCACCAGGATACCGTACTGGCACACTTCAAAGCCGAGGCCCCCAACCTCTAGCAATGCCTGCCGGCTGAGCTACTGTGAGGTAGGTAGTGGGTAGTGTAGGCAGCTTTGCTCCGCAAGCCATCAGCGCGTCGCTCACCGAGCTGGCGTTGTTTCGAGAACCCGATCTAGCCCCCACGGTTGATCGTACGCTGCATCTCCAATTCAGCCGCCCGACCATTCCGTATCCTTCTTGCCGCATGGCCTCCTGTTTTGAAGCATGCACACAGGCTACAAGTAGATGAACCAATTGTGTCACAACATGGAGTACAGCTGTATGTATGTACATGGCTACGATCGACACCCTGCGACAGTGAACGACCGCCCGCGTGCTACGGTTGGCGTTGTCTGATTAAGCTTTTGTGGATCTTCAGTTGACTGTTGTTAACTAGCTGTTTTGAGGTCATGGCCAGTGAATGGACATATAAGTAGTGTACTGTAGGCAGGTTTGGTGAACGAGAAACGTCTTTACGCTGATTGCGCGTCTCTCCCTGAAGGAGCTGAGCAGGGTGGCATGCTGCCAAAACATCACACATCACACATCGCCACTAGCCCTCGATGCCGATTCTCTCGTTCCAACCTACCAAAGCAGATGTCAGATGTTGGTCACTGAGCATTGTGCCAAGCAAAGCGAAGTGCACCGTAGCCGAACCTCGGACCCGAGAAGCCTCGCGGACGTGACATACATCTGCCTATCAGTCTCGGAGTAACTCTCTGTTTAATGCACAAATTGCGCCTTTATTCAGCTGCCAGGATACATCCGCTGCCTCGGTCGATGGCACTCACCTCTCTCTTATGCCCGCTGCATTGTCTATCTGCATTCAACTAGTGGAGTCGGAACAATGATATCGTCACTGACGCTCATTATGCAGATTGGCCGGTCAAGCAAGGCGCGGGCTACATTTCTAGGTGATGTCTTGGCCCTCCTGCAGCAGCCAGCCTTCGAGGGCGGCTAGCTGAGAATATGAATGTCATACTTTCGAACAGCTATCCCTTGGACGATTCTGATCCTTACTATACCTGATACCTACTTTACATAGATCGTTCCTGTTATCGTATAGGGGGGGCACGCCCAGAACCATTGGACCCAATCATGCATGTAGGACGTTAGACCTGGTGATTCGCTGAGCATTTGACTGGTCCTCGAACCACAACTCATCAAGATACAATAGTACCCGGCATATTGTATGAACCCAAGATAGCCGAGATCCTAATGCAAATTCTCTGGTCTACTTTGGGGCCCATTCACTCACTTCTGGCTTCGCCTGTTGAGTTAGAGCAAGTTAAGCCGATGCCACTAAACTACCCGCTCATCCCTGTCGCCGATGGAACAGCATTGGCACCTGCGTCCCATTTATTCACTCATTAATAGGTGGCTTAGATGTCGGTGAAGCATTCGAGTCGATAGTCAGAGTACTTAGACGAAAGTGGCCGATCCCTGATGCAATCTCGCAAAGACCTACCTTTAAAGCAGTCACTTAGTTCAATACTCCTGCATCTCAAGCCACCTATCGCGAACCCGGAACAGACTAAATGTCTCCATATTCTCTTCTGCCATGTATTACGTCCCGCGATTGTGTCAGACCGGTGCCGTTATCGACCCCTCTCCAACCACGCCTATCCGCCACTCACCATTGTTTCCATCTCTCGCAATATCTTGGCAACGTTGGCTGCTACTCTGACATGCGTCGTGAAATGTCTTTCTGTTACACGACTTTCCGACTCTCTTCAGCCCTACGCAAATGTTTGTATTACTGCCGTAATGCTCACGGAATGGGATGCTAACAGGGTGCGCTTCCGGATGGTTCCGGAAGCGCATCATACTAATTCTGACTGCGGAAAGTGCATTCATGTCCTATAACAAGATGCCATGTGCATACTGATCACCTCTATAGGAGGTTGCCGTCGAGGAACATTGTGCCACGAATCGCATGACCTGCATGCTGCTTGTATAAACCGGTAAACCCACTCCCATCGAGCGAGATGTGCCACTAGCCTGTCGCCGCCGCAACACGCCGATTCTCGCATTGGAGTTATACTAGTTGCGTATAGTAGGTATATATATATATATATATATACCGGTATATCTAACCCAGTCTTTACGGTGTAACCTGGGGTGATGACATTCATTAGTGGTGCCATTCATTGTACAGTGCGGTCCGCAGCACTCGTCTATCTGGGGGATCCTCCGCAAAACAGCAGCCATACCTAGCTTAGGCCAGCGGTCGAGATCCTCGAGCTGCATTGTCCTTTTTTCTTCTCCCCTCAAGGCCTCGAAAGGAATATCAGCGGTGTGATCTTCTCATGTCTCAATCTAGCCCACGCGACTTTGCACCAGATTGAGCATGGTTCAGATTAGTTTCGGATCCTACCGGTGTAACAGACTAAGCGCCGATTTAATACTGCAGCGCATCTCTTGTGCCAACGGCACTCCTCCAACAAACGCCCTGTACGACGCGCGGTCCGTTGCTGGGTACGGACGAAGGCGTGCATTTTGAGTAACATGACTCTCGATAACTACGTGTTATGCCACAGTCAAAAAGTCTTGCGTTGACGTGTATGAAAAAAGACTTGTGTCCGAACGGTCGGGTATGGCGGCTAATATCAACGTGGATGGATATGCAGCCTGGGATCTAGGCTGACGGGACCGTAGCCTGCGCAGATTCTGTATCACGTAGATCTGACTACACAGCGTAAAACTGGACCTAGCAATAGTAAATTAAGTAGTAGTACGTCGACATATACCTTCCTCTAAGTATGTATTCTATGATCGGCAGCATGCTAGACCGACTACCTACTTTTTTTTTCTTTCGCTCCCCGTTCTGGCCAGACTCTACCTACGCTTACATAGATGATTTGAATTTAGTAATGAATTCATCAATACAAAGACTGGTCGCACCATGTCTCTTCTTTCGGCCGTTGAAGTATAGGTAGGCCCCGGGAAAAAAAAATTTCTTACTTTACTTGCATTCTTACTCAGCTTCCACGTGGCCTCTCTACTAAGACGGGTCAGACTCAATCCTACGTGTCTCAGGGAAAGGGGCAAAGTAACGCCAAAAGGGGGTTAAAGCAGAAACGAGAAACGCGAAGAAGGAAGACGAAAAAAAAAAAATTGGACCGCTTTTTTTTTTTTTTTTTTTTTTTTTTTTTTTTTTTTTTTTTTTTTTTTGGGGTGGGGGGGGGGGGGGGGGGGGGGGGGGGGGGGGGGGGGGGGAGATATGGGGTG
>NW_025953558.1:103125-167139 GCF_022495145.1 Xylaria bambusicola | reverse complement strand
CCACTTATCAAACACCCCACCTTTATCCTTCCAAATTGACAAACAACACCAACATGGGCTCAAACCACAAACCACAAAAGCTTACCACCTACAAAAAAAAAAAAAAAAATCCCCCCTTTTTTTTTTTTTTTTTTTTTTTTTTTTTTTTTTTTTTTTTGTTTCCCCCCATGTGCGGATGCGAGGCGGACTTGGGGCGCGGTAAGGCAAATAAATGGCTTACGGGGCCGCGCACTACGGTATGCATTCTAGATCGTATCGTTGTTACTATTTCCGTTCTCTTATCGGCTCTCCTTGTAGTAGGATAGGAGAAGCCGGATGAGAATATTGGTTGATGAATGCTTAAAACTTCGGAGAACGAGGTTTCTGGTCTTGGCGGGGGAGGGGGAATTCGCCATGTCTCGCGCAGGATTACTATAAAATTGTGATGAATAGATATAATGGAATGGCCATGTATAGTCGGCAATTGCGTATGTGGCTAAACATTAGGCACAGTCAATCATAGGTGTATACTATTATATCTATCTTTTGCCTCTGTCACAGGTTATGAAAATACTGAGGTGAAGGTGAAGGAAGGTGACTAAGCTCTTACTTACATTTCTTCTATCGACTTGATTACTGACTATTGGGTAGAAAGAAAAGGGGGGCTGGCTTACTTAATGCACTGCTGCTTATATCAGAAATCATCCCAACGCTAGACGATGAGTGGATTATAGAATGCGTACTATGTCGTGTTATGTTACGTTACGTTACGTTACCGTTTGGGAAAGTGATGATATTCACTGTACGCGTGCGTGTTTCATGATGTTACCGGGTTCTAGACCCTAGTACGTATGCTTGATCTAATTTGATATTAGCATAGCTCTCGGCTATCATGGGAAATAATCGATCTGTTGTTACATAGGAAATGCTGGGAAGCAGACCTAGATCAACCGTCGAAAAGATGTCGGGTCAATATAGACTCTGTACATGTTCTTGTTAAGCTCACATGCTGGTAATAGATGAAGAATGGGACATATGATTTCCTCTGGATTCGCGCAGCAAATCAACTAGAGAAATGCTGGGATTGCCTTGAATCAATTTAGAAGGAGAGCTGTTTCTCAACTAACTCGGGCGTTGTTCTCGAGGGAGATGGCGTCATCACATAATGGGGAAATATCAAAGAACAGAAGTTGTGCTAGGTTGCAGATTGTTTTATCCAGTCACTGTTCATAGCTAGTATGTTTCTTTGTACATGTTTTTATTGTAATATATATGTAAGTCTACTCTACATAGATAGCAGCAACACAACCGTGATGATATCTAGGTATACACGAAGGGGGTTATCTGTCTATATATCTCCTTTCACTGCTTCTATAGTATCGTGACAAATATAATGCTTTATACATATATCTAAGCATTTCAATATAGTGATATTGCTGTGTAGACTCGATTTGTATTAAAGTTCGGATTACGGAGTTCTGTGCACGACCATCATGAGCACTAATATTATTGTAGTTATCGAGCGCCATTAGACCTGGACTGCGCCGATACGGACTCAATGGCGGTAAATAGCATCTGCCATCAGCACGACTTGCGCCATCTCGAGAACGTCGTGAACGCGCACGATGTCTGCGCCGCCTTGCACCGCGGCCGTGACGGTGGCCGCAGTTCCGAAGACACGGTCCCCGGGGTTCGGTACACCGGTGATTTTGCCGACGAAACTCTTACGGCTCGAACCCAGCAGCCAGGGGAGACCCTCTAGGCCAGGCCATCGCCGTAGTTCGGGCATGTGCCGCAGGATCTCGAGATTCTGGTTGCCAACCTTGGCGAAGCCCATACCGGGATCCAGGATGATGCGCCAACGGCGGATGCCGGCTTCCTCGGCTGCCTTGACGCGAGCACGGAGCTCTTCCGCAAGCGTGGGGATGAGTCCATCTGGGTATTCGTTCAGACGACTCATCGTCGCTGGTGTGCCGCGCATGTGCATCAGACACACGGTGCAGCCTAGGCGAGCAGCAGTTGATAGCATTTCCTCATCGAGAAGGCCTGCTGATACGTCGTTCACGATATCAGCACCTGCGGCTACTGCAGCTTCGGCAACGGCAGCTCGGTACGTGTCCACGCTTATCGACACATGTGCTGCCTCGGGTATGCTGCGAATTAGGGAGATAGCGGGAAGCACGCGGCCGAGTTCCTCGGTCACACTGACTTCGGGTGCCCCTGGAGCGGTTGACTGGCCCCCAACGTCGATTAATGTCGCGCCGCTAGCGATGAAGTGCTGGATTGCTGACCGTAAACGTGCGAGGTATTCAGGAGAGGGTAGGGACGATGAAGATAGGCCACTGTCAGGGTTGACCTCCGACTGGGGAAGATGCACACCGCCATCACTGAACGAGTCTGGCGTCACGTTGAGGATGGCCATGACTTGGGTTTGCCTTGTAGAACGTAGCGCATTAAGAGGGGTTACGGACACACGTAGCGGCGTAAGAGTTGATAGGGGCTCAGTGCTTCCATTCGCGGGAAGAGGTAGCTCGTTCAAGTAGTCCTGGATTAACTTCCAGGGGCGATTGGAGTCAAGAGGGCGATGCGGGATCAGCTCTGCTAGGGGCCGGAGCACGAACTCGCGTTCGGCGATTAGAGGATGGGGGATCTGCAACCGGGAATGAGCCACGGTCTCGTTCTCATATAGGAGAATGTCTAAATCGATGTTGCGCGGCCCCTTATCTATGATCTTCCGTCGTCCCATAGATTTTTCTATGTCTTGCAGAGCATCCAGAAGAGATAAGGGCTCTAGCTCTGTTTCTACCTATTGATCGCTTAGTTGATGCATAAGAAGAGGACTGCATGTAGCCGTATCATATCGGGGAGCGTGGTTTCACACGTGATACACGAAAGGGCATACAGAATAGGAACAGGTATGCCCATGCGTAACACTGGTGGTTATGGAGGGTAGCAAAAGGGAGTAAGAACGAAAAGACATACTTCGCAGGCTCCATTGACAAACCTCTCTTGATCAAGCACATACATAGGTTCGGTCTCCCACAAGCTGCTTGTCCGCTTCACCTTGATGCCGCGCATATCCATTTCCTTACACGCCTGCTCGATCATGGCCACGCGATCGCCGAGATTGCTCCCCAGTGCGATATAAGCGGTCCGCAATTTGGGGAGCCCTACGCCTGCCTCGCCCTTACGAAACAGTAACTCATCCCTCGGTTGAGATTTAAGCTCATTCACTAATGTTTGGTCCATTGTGTACCGCTTGAAGTCGGCGTACCCCCGCCGAAATACAGCGTATGATAACGCTGGTGAATGCCTGGAGGTTCCGGTAATGGACGTGTTATAATAACAACTCAACGGAACTGATGAACAAGTGGTTGTAGTGAATGACGACGATGGCCGAGCACGGCGTGACCCAAGACTCCATGCTCGAAATGATGGCCGTGACAGACTCATAGAGGCTCGTCTTCTAGAAGGCTGACATCCGAGTCGAAATACCCCAAGCGGCTGATAGCAACGCACTAATGTAGCAAATCGGAAAAAAGTATCATCTAGATGCTTGAGGCGGTCCATTAACAGCGGGGGTCTCTTGTGGGGATTCTCACAAGTACCTAAAGTATCTCGAGTATGTACATGACATGGGCATCAGTCGTTGTGTGTGCCTATTTAGGACTGGGGTCCTTTTAGTGCGCTGTGTAGAGATGGAAGACATCTATCTGACTGCAACGTATCACGTATTGAGGACTGTTCGAATACAGACGTGGATGGTATTTTGTATCACCTGGATAGATTAATATACTAGCTACTACTACTACTTCGTAATTGCTGCTTTGTCGGTACATAGAGTTATTCGGACAACCCCCAAATATCCTCCTCACGATAGGGAATCAATGTGACAACATGACCTATCTATCGTTCGAATGAATCAGGAATAATGGCCACGAGGCAACTAATGAATCAGGAAATCAATATTTCATGGCTTCTCTTCCGAAGACTGAATCTTGTGTGGTTTCGGCCTTTGGGTTCGGATGGACGTGTGGCGTTATGTGGTGAAGATATCCCGGACTTTGTAAACGCATTCGGTTTCTTTTTGGAACCACCTAGGTTGACTGGTATCGAGTAGTGCAATGGGGATTACCGGATATCTATACCTAGGTATAAGTAGGTAGGTAGATACTCAAATTAATCCGCTGAAGCAGCCTCGCTCTGGTGCCTCGTACTTATCACACCCGTCGATGTTGAGGCGAGGACTCTAGGTTTTGTAACCTTGTCGGTGATGCGCGTTGACCTTGAACTCATCAGTTAAATCTATACTTACAAAGACGCAAAATCACATGGCGCAGATAGACTAGTGCTCTCTAATCCAAGTTGATTTGATGGGCCTCTTTGACACACCACTGTGGACTGTCTTGTGGGGGATTGTATGTAATGATTGCTAGGTACATAGGTACATGTGTAGTCTGTACTTAGGTATTGTAGTGAGCGTGCGCGCTAAAGTGCCCGTGCCTCTGTGCCTCGGTTCGTCCCACCTGGAAATGGAAAGCTCTGAGCGCGACCCCAGACTCTCCTTGCCCCCCCATCAGAATCAAGTTAGATCTGTGTGGAGATGGGGATGCCTCGGTTCGCGAAGGGAGACACCCTGGAAGAGAATGTGGTCCGTTCCCAGCGCAGCGACAAAGTGCCGTTGTTGGTTGTTCTACCTACTCTGTATTTATCGCCCCATCTTCCTACATCTTGCTTCTTTCTTCTTTTTGCTTAGAAACTTGGTTGGCATTTCCTCCTCTCAGCGCCTGTCCTTCCTATCCCGCTTACTCTTGTGCTTGACATTGTCGTGTATTTGCAACGTGATACCCTTTTCCTCTCAGTTCCACGCATTCCGCTCTCCTAAGCAACATGGCGTCACCACGTAAGTTCCGATCCTGCTTGCCCAAAATCAGAGACAAGAGAAGCATCCCGGCTAACTTGGCTTTTGCGCCATCCGCAACAGAGAAGATTCGTACCCCCATCACCGACATGTTCGGTATTAAACATCCCATACTTCTTGCTGGCATGAACGTCGCTGCCGGTCCCAAGCTAGCCGCTGCTGTCACGAATGCTGGAGGGCTGGGTGTAATAGGGGGAATGTCCTATAGTCCCGATATGTTAAAAGAGCAGATTGACGAGATGAAATCCTACCTCAACGACAAGAATGCGCCATTCGGCATCGATCTGCTCCTTCCCCAGGTCGGTGGCAACGCCCGAAAAACGAAGTATGCCAACACCTTTCTCAGGTATCCGACGCGCGTATGCTAATGTCCATCGATTTCCAGTTACGATTACACCAAGGGCAAGTTAAATGAGCTCATCGACACCATCATCGAGTCGGGCGCCAAGCTGTTCGTCTCCGCTGTTGGTGTGCCACCCAAGGCCGTTGTCGAGAAACTACACAAGCATGGCATACTGTACATGAACATGGTTGGACACCCCAAGCATGTCCAGAAGGCTTTGGATATCGGCTGTGATATTATCTGCGCTCAGGGTGGCGAGGGTGGCGGCCACACCGGAGACGTTCCTACAACGGTCCTTATCCCTGCTTGTGTTCAGATTTGCAAGGGACAGAAGAGTCCCTTGACGGGCAAGCAAGTCGAGGTTATTGCTGCTGGCGGCATTCACAATGGTCAAATGCTTGCCGCATCCCTCATGATGGGTGCTGGTGCTGTATGGGTTGGCACCAGATTCATTCTGGCCGACGAGGCTGGTGCGCCCGAATCACACAAGGAGTCGGTGCGCACTGCTGGCTTTAACGACACAATTCGCACTCTCATTTTCACCGGACGGCCCCTCCGAGTGCGTACGAATGCCTACATAGAGAACTGGGAGAACGAGCGTCGAGACGAACTGAAAGAGCTTACTTCGAAGGGAATATTGCCTTACGAAGCTGACCTAGATAAGATAGCTAATGGTACCGGCGAGGGAAGCGGGTCTTCTGACGACGGAGCTAGCGAAGATGATGTCGATGACCTTATGGACCAGTTCCGGCCACACTTGATGGGCAAGTGTGCAGCTTTGGTCAACGAGCAAAAGAGCGCTAAAGCTATCGTCGACGAGTTCGTTGACGATGCCTCAGAGGCGCTTAAAGCAGGCAGCCGGATGACCGCCAAACTATAGGCTACTAGATTTCGCATTGTTTTACATCTATACCCAAGTACTTGCAAGAAGACTGTGGCAGGGGATCAAGTCTGGGATAAACACCGGTGCTCTAAACGGTTGTCATCGGTTGCAATGTATATAAGGGCGAGCTCATTAGCATTGTGATAGCTCAATCCATAATAATCATTTATCAAATGAAGCTAGTGGAGAGCGATACCTATATTCGTTTCGCTATTACAAGAAATGACGAGGGCTGCTAAGAGATCGGTATTGTAACCACCGGAACTGACCCACTTGGGGCCGGAACTTGCACCAACATTTACCTGAGCTGCTACATATCCACGGCGATGAGTGGAGCAAAGTGAAATGGAAATGATGCGTACAGACACATCAGGACGGCGGTTTACCAAGAGCGCAACTTGGATATAACGTAGAAGCAAATCCAATAATCCTCCCCACTACCCAACTCGGTGATGTGATGTACGGTCCACGTTATACACCTTTTGATCTAGTACAAGAAGGGTGGCCAACTCTAAGTGGTAAGCTGTATACACGATCGACGCTATCCTATGCGACAACCGCCAGCCATACCGAGATATGTAAGTGGGCGATTTTTATATAAATATAAATATATATATAAATGTCCTATCGATGAGATGAGATATCAGCTTAGTACCTGCTACTGCGATAAATTCAAGTTGGCTGTTGTTACGGAATAAAGCATCACAAGTGGGCACAGGTATAATTGACGTCACCACTCACGTAGCATAGACATATCGTCATATCTCACGCGCTGCGAATGAACATAAAACTTTTAACTAAGTAGGTCAATTCGGCTATTTACTTGGCTAAAATCGTCTTCAACTGAAATTACGTTGAGTTACTAAACACCTTGGGCCTCGTTGACCAACTTTCAATCATATATATATTCAGATATCACATAGGAACAAGTCTGGCCATGTCGGAAACCCGTGATTTCTCTGCACAAACCCTCTTCAATGTCAAGGGTTTCGTGGCCGTCGTTACCGGCGGCGGTACGGGCATCGGTTTAATGGCAACGCAAGCCCTCGCCGCCAACGGCGCCAAAGTCTATATCACGGGGAGACGGATGGAGGCTCTTGAAAACGCGGCCAAGGAACACCAGCCTGCCAGCGGCGAAGGCCAAATCATCCCGCTCGGGCCATGCGATGTGACGAAGAAAGAAGACCTGCTGCGCCTAGCAGACGAGGTCGCCAAGAAGGAGAAAGCCATCAACCTCCTAGTGTGCAATGCGGGCATTTCTGGCCCCAAGGCCGAACCAGAACATGAGGACGCTGAAGACCTGCGTTCGCGCCTCTGGGATAATGAGGAAGTTGGCGACTGGCAGGATAATTACCAAACGAACGTCACAGCCGTATACTTTACCACAGTGGCCTTCTTGCCCCTCCTGCAGGCCACTATGAGACCGAAGGGCTCGCTTGAGCCGTACTCGGCATCCGTGATAACCATCTCAAGCAGTTAGTCCCCCCAAAGCAGTCTATTTCCTTCCTAGAGGTGGATCTCAGAGCTCAAAAATACCCCCGTCATATCCACGGAAAATATGGGCTTCAATTTTTTTTTTTTGGTTTCCGTTTAGTAAATACTAATTTTTACCCGTAAACAGTGTCGGGCATCATGCGACACGCCCAAGGGCACTTCAGCTACAACACCGCCAAGGGCGCCACCGTACATCTGACGAAGCTCATGTCTGCCGAGTTCCAGAAGGCCGGCATCCGCGTCAACTCGATTGCGCCGGGATACTTCCCGAGCGAGATGACGGCCAAGGAGAGCGACGACCGGCAGAAGAGCCACGTGCCCGAGGAGAAGATCCAGGAGAAGAACCACGTTCCCCTCGCGAGGCCGGGGAGGGAAGTCGAGATGGGCATGTCCGTTTTGTATTTGGCGAAGAACCAGTATGTCAACGGTGAAATAATCGCTGTGGACGGTGGTGTATTGAATGTCGTTGCTGGAAGGTAGAATCGGGCGTTATATAATATTAGTATGGTCGGGTCCAACAAGCGTTCGAAAATAAGTACATAATGTGTTAGCTGTATATTAGTATACATCCCGGCGAAGGCCGATCGATTAGTCTGATATCATTAGATCGGTACAGCTACGTACTATGGAGTTGGATAGGAGCATGTAGTCCCGAAAATTATGCTATCCTTTAAACACCACCTTCCACTGACTGTATACTCCCGTTCGGAAACTCTGCTCCAGATCGACTTGTTGTTGCGGCTACGAAAGTTCAGCGATCGCGCAATTCAGAGCCAATCAATACGCATTAGTGCAAATCATAATGTGTCAAGATTATAGACCATAAGCCATGTGTGTGATCATCGCACACCACCTAAACGTCATCATCGACGCCTCTAGTTGACTGTGGTCGTATATCTAAGCATACTCCTATCCTACCATGGACTTTTCAAATAAGATGTGATATTTTCAACGAGGCCTTTACCATATAACTGTTCCCAAGTCTCACGGAAACATGGTAGGCAAGCCAAGTTTTAGGCACGGCAAAGTGCAGCTGTCCTCGCTCCAGTATGTAGTTCTGACACCTTCACGTCGTCTTGTTTGGCCTTCTGGTTACCTATGCCCTATCCACTGATAACCTAACATGGAGAGGTTTAACAACTGAGATGTCATAGGGCGGATTTCGTCGCTGCAACAGGCGAATTCGTGGGGACGTTCTGGTTCCTGTTCTTCGGATATGCTGGTCACCTAATGGTCCTTGATGAAGCCGCAACAGCGACAAACTTGGGCCCATCGGCGATTATATATATTTCGCTTGCATGGCGAGTAATACGCGAGGCGATTGGCTGTATATCAAGCTAACCATCCCGCAGTAAGTGATTTCCGGATGCTTCGCCGCCCATTGTTGGGCATGCTCTTTATGTCGCGCCGATTAGTAAGAGCGGTCATGCTCTGAGCCTCATCTAACGGGAAGACAGATGGGTTCTCTCTTCTCGTGAGCGTATGGTCAATGTATAGGATCAGTGGCGGATTTTTCAACCCAGCAGTATGTCGCTTACTCGCCGCACCCTCAAGGGGCACCCTCATCACGGCTGACCAATACGACTATGTTTGTGTATAACATTAGGTCACGTTCGGATTATCCCTATGTGGACGTCTGCCTTGGCTGAGGACTGCTATCTTCATCCCTTCACAGCTGTTGGCATGTATTTCTGCTGCTGCTGTTGTGAAAGTCCTCTTCCCTGGCAATATCGGCTCGTTAAACACGGCATTGGCACCCGGTGTCAACGTGGCACAGGGACTATTTGCTGAGATGTTCTTCACCTCATACCTTGTATTCGTTGTATTGATGCTCGCGGTTGAGAAATCGCGGGATACTTTTGTAGCACCTGTGGGGATCGGACTGGCCCTATTCGTGGCCGAGATTCCAGGTTTGTGCACCTTCATAGTATTGAGATTTCGCCTCGCAGAATTCAATTTACTAAATGAATGATAGGGGTATATTTTACTGGGGGTTCATTGAATCCAGCGCGCAGCTTTGGATGTGCCGTCGCAACTCCTCGCTTTCCTGGCTATCATTGGATATACTGGGTTGGGCCGGGTTTAGGCGCAGCCTTAGCTGCGGCATACTACCGATTTGTGAAGATGTGCCACTATGAGGAAGTCAATCCAGGACAGGACGCATCCAATTCCGAGGAGTATATTACGGCGGTTTCGAATGAAGGACAGGAAGTTAACGGGGTCAATCGAGTATAAAAGGGACTATGCGGCTTGTGGTGATTGTCATGATGCTAACCATGCGCTATGTACACTATACTATGTAAGGCAGCTTTGGCGCAGAGACGGGCGCGGATTGCCGGCCCCCAAATCCCACCATTACCAGTTGATTTCGCAAAAGTAACCTTGGAAATGATTCATCTGTATACTGTTGGCTCTCTCACCGTGGCTATGTCGATTTGATGACTGCTGTGAGTCAAAGCTGAAGGGGTGGAGATGCACGGACCAGCCTAGACGATGCTAGGTTAGGACTTGGTGCTGCATCTAGGTATTGAGTCATATCTGCCTACCTACTATGTACCTAATAGATAGAGCAGTATAGAGGACTTACCTAAGCTGCTGCAGAAAGAGAAACAGTCACACAATCCTTCTGGGAGCTTGGGCAAGACTTCTTACAGCTCTCATAAACCATCCAACTCCCTTTGTATTTGCTGTGTCTGACTCTGCGGTTTCATTCGCAAAACTGCTGATCAGATGTCTTCCACCACCACCACCATCATCATCCACTGTTATGCCTAAGAAACGACGCCAGACCAAATACTCTAAGCCTCCGTCTGTCGCACCGCCAGCATTGCGACTTTCATCGCCGTCGCACTCGACTTCGGGTGAGTATTTGCTATTGCTTCACCCGCCTGAAGCTTCTTCTCCAACGACTAGCTAATCGTGAATCGACTCCTAGAACATCATGACCGATCAGTTAACGAATTGCTCGCAAACCTGCGCCGGAGCACCCTGAACTCCCACCCCACCGCCGCTGTTTCTAGCTCCGGCTTCTCGGCTGTCACGACGCCCAGCGTACCCCCGGCATTGCGTCAACTTTTTCAGCTTCCCGAGGCTCCCACGCCCGCTCCACGTCGTCCTCAGAGAAGGGATCCGAGCGGTCGTCGTCCTCCTCCCGGACCACCCCCGCCTCGCAGCTGGGTTACACTATCACAGGCACAACACGCACCGCCTTCCTCTAGCCCTAGGGACGATGGTACGCACGGTCATAATAGATACTGGCCTATGCCTGGGGCTTACGCCCCGGCTGAGGGAAGCCTAGTAGATATGGTTCTAAAACGTATAGCTCTTGACTGGGCCCAACAACGGTATGCCTCCTCTGTAGTCGTTGTCTTCCTATTTTAAGCGCTCGTGGAGGCCATGGCAGTCTGTTGAAGCCACGGGTATATCTCAGGGGTATACACAACTACTAGAAACTGCTCCTGCTCTATCTGAAAGAGTAATCACTGACTTCAGCGAACGATAGTGACTGGAATCGTTTTTACCTCTACACGCTGCCCAGCCGGTTACGGTCGGCACTGTTGGCCCATGTCTCCGACATGTATAGCCCTGGCCTGTCGATAGCAGATCTACAGCTCGTCTTATTAGGCCCATCGGAGGGCGAACTGAGCGAGTATGGGCTGGAGCCACCTGATGTGAATAGCATCAACTCCGATTTCTTTTGCCTGGATTTGACAGGCTCATTCGGCAGGTCACTAAGCATGAAGGAGTTGCACGAATTGCTTTTCGGGTCTAGAAAGACCACTGTGCCCGCCGAGGATGTTGTACAAGACTCATGGGACTTACCAGCGCCAAGCGCTGGGCCCGTTGACTTGCTGCCAAATTTGACGCACCTGTCGTTAGCCATAGATCCGAGCTCGACGCCATCGGTGTCCTGGAAACAGCTTTTGTCAGTCGCCGGAAAGCTTACTCGGCTTACAGAGCTTAGCTTAGCTTATTGGCCGGAGCCTTCACTCACACCAAACGCCAAACTTGCCAAAGTCACCTCGCCGACAACTGGGCATAGCGTTCAATACGGTGGAACGGGGCCGTATAGCCACAGTCTAGATGGAGACTGGACTGAGGCAATCCTAGTTTTGAAACGCCTCAGCCGACTCCTTTATAGTCTCGAATACCTCGACCTTACTGGGTGCAATGACTGGGTTCGTGCTTTACGGGAAAAGTCGGACGGCGAGTTTCGAGTGGACTTTGTAGATTGGGTAGGGGACTGGGGTAAGATCTCAGCGTTGCGGCTTAACTCGGGATATGCTATAACGGCAGACGATGCGCCCAAGAGCGAAGTGCTTCGGTTCTCGGAATGGATCGAGGAGGCTACGGCGGTAGAAAAGCATATCCGGGCACAGCGCGCCGGGCGGGGCCGATTCATCACAGTCGAGCGGGATGCTCTGTCTGAGACGGCCCAAGCAATTGTAGATAGCGAGATGGTCATCAACTCGCTGCATTGATTGCAGTCAGAGTGGATTATTGGTAATCTGACTTACATCGATATACTCTTTAACTATAGAAATATTCAATGATATATCTTATTTCTTTTTTTTTATGCTCATAGCACTAGGTAGGGCTTTTAAAGGCACACAATTGTATCTGGCAGTCGCGCTAACCTGGCAATGGTCGACTGATCATTACCTAAGTATGTACTTGTACCTTAATCAACCTAGGTACTTCCGTACTAAATGTGGGAAGTGGTTGAAGGTATGAACAGTATATACATATCTATGTATCCGTGGTAGATGCATGGTTACCTACCTACCAACCTAAATAAAATAAGGCTCGCGTTTCACATTTCCGCGACGTTCGCCAAAAGAGACGAAGGGTTGGCGGCTAGCTCTGAGCGATCGATATCGATCCCCTGTCCCGGGGCGCTTAAGCCGCAGGATGCAGCCCGCGCGATAGGTTGACTGGATGCCGCCGTCTGTGGGCGAGAACCGTTTGGGGGCGCTGGAGGGGTCTTCCTTAGACAACGGCCACGATATGACGCAACCTCTGTCCAATCAACATCTTCCTTGTTGTCCAGATTAGGAATGCCCTCTGGCAAGAGACAGATAAGTAGGTAGGTATGTATGTACAATATCGGTGCTGTACCTAGGTATGGGGTACAGTACTTTGTAGATACTTGCCTAGGCTACCTGTATACGGTAGTACTGCAAACTTATAGTAGGTACCTACTGTACCTAGGTACCGATCTTAGCTCTCTATCGCGTGTGAAAAGTTGAAGCTAGGAGGAGTGACATACAACCGCCTGTTGAGGGTTTCGACTCGTTTTTCTTAGTCTTTTTAGAAAGTTCTCTATATATATTTATAGATGAGAAAAAGCTCGCTGATTAATGTGAAGCGACGCGCCCGGGTCCAGGGCTCTTCCGGCGGCAATAGGCGCCAGCTAGGTGGATTAGTCTTGGTACTCCCTGTAATGCAGGGTAGGTAGGTACATTAGCATTTCGACCCTTGTCCATGTGAACTATCAACCCAATTGTACATGAATTCCATCGTGCTTTGCGACCTGAGATGGGAGGCTTCCTGTCCAATCGATGCTAGCCTGGGGCTCTTTTGCCATGTCGTTATTATTCCCTTTCTTTGTTGTCCGTTCTTCTACGAACATGATTTTAACCTGCTCTCTCTAATCTACTTCACCTTTTGTCAAGCCAAGCCATTCTTACTTTTTTTTCTTCTCACCATCTCATTCTTCGAGCAACTGGTTGCTAGAAGCAGTGTACCTTTTTTTAATAGTCTTCGTCTTCGTCTTCATCTTCATCTTCGATTTTGATATTGATTTTATCTTCTCATTCCTTCAGAAATAGCAAATATGGTCGCCCCAAGACAGCCATCGGTAGGCTTGCTGCTACCACCGGTTCTCATCTCCTTTGTTGCGTTCGTGCTGGCAATGATCGCACTCCTGGCTGGGACCGGGCCGCAACAAGAGTCTCTAGAGCCTTACCACCTCATTGCGGTACGTCGAAGTAGTCGCACCAAAATTTCCGCGGGTCAGGCTAATAGGGACCCTTCAGGTTAATCTATCCAACTTTGGTCAAGATCTCATTGCGTCGTCGACAACGTCTGATCCTAAGCCAACGGAGACGAGTGGTGGCAGTTTGTTCGATGACATCGCGGATGACGTGCGCGGCCTTGGTCAGGACATCACCGACGGCATCAATAATCTCACAAACGGGGTCGCAGACAAGATCACGGAGGAGCTTGGCATTTCGGAGTGGTACAGCTTACATATCATGAGTATCTGTGAGGGAATGTTCTCGCCGAATGCATCAGCTCCAGGCGCATGGTATAACATGACCAACTGTACCACACAACAGCCACGTACGTGATACTCTTGGTAAATTCTTCACGCGGGTACGGTGCTAACCAACTCATCCATAGTGAGGCTAAACCTCAGTGCGATTCTTGATCATGAGATCAAAGCCGGGCCCTTGAACTTGAACATCAATCAAATACCAATTCCCGACTCGGTCCAAAATGCCGTCGATACCGTCAACGACGCGATTCGTGCTTTGCTCGTTATCTACGCACTAGCGAGCGGCCTCACGGGGCTGACCTTCCTGGTTAGCCTAGCGGTTGTGGTCCTCTTCCGGAAGAGAGTCCACATGCTGATTGTGTGGGCCAACATGTCAATTTCAGGTCTCGGAGCCTTGGTGCTTCTGATTGGAAGTGCGGTCGTCACTTATGTCAATAACAAAGCCATCAAGGAGATTGACGACGCGGGCAAAGACGTAGGGATCTCGGGTATCCGAGGATCCAAGTTCATCACGCTTTCTTGGATCTCTTTCGGCCTCATGCTCTTCATATCGCTATACTGGACTGTTGCGACGCTCAAGTACACGCAGAGATGGATCATCATTGCAGATAGACCCCGGCTGCGCAGCAAAAAGATCCTCCCATAAGGCGTGGTACCGTCCCTGACTCATGTTGGCGGGAGTGTGTCTGGCGCAGGAGATTGTTTGATATGCATCCTCTTGTGAGGGTGATGATAATTAATGCTACCTAAGGTTTCGGCGACAGCGGTTTTGATTTTCGGGAGAAAGCATTCCATTCGATAGACAGGCGGTGCAAACCTGGATGAACAGATTGGCAGGCACAATGGTTCTCTTTTCACGGGGGGAAGGAAGCCATCGCTGGCAACCCCTCAATATTTGTACTGGTGGATGGCCTTGACACTAGCACTAATTAAGGTAGTAGGTACCTAGATAGGTAGCGAATCACGTATCTGGTAATTAATAGGCAGTTCATACTTAATGAATGCAGACATCCATTTACAAATTGTGCCATGTGCTGTTACAATCTCCAATGTTGCTTACATATGTACCTTGTGTAGATATATAGACAGACAATCTGATTCGGGGGCCTTTGGTTTAGTAGGTAGGTATTTACGTGGTAATTACATGGTTAGCCAGTGCACGCACGCACTTGCCTCAACTCCTATCTACCAATGTAGGTGTTCTAAGGCGACAGGGATGACCTCATGCGCACTCCTTGACAAAGGAAGGCCGTCTCCTCCCCACCCACGTCCAGCCAGCTCGACTTAGCCCCACGCCGACGGCGACGACGACGACGATCGTTCCATTCCTGCACACTCTCCTTGGCTCTCTGAACGGCCCCTGATAAGAGAAATAGAGGCGGTAACCCTCACTCTGTCAAGCGAACGTCACAGCCCGCTCACTCATTTCGCTCCATAACCACATAGTCGCAAAGCCAGACTTGAGCTGATTCATTTCTCTGCAACATTTACATTCCTTTCACGTTCGCCTTTTGCTGCCCGCCATGCCTCTTCTCTACGGCTCATCGTCCAATAATGACGACGAGCAACAGAGCTTGATTGAACAAAGCGAGGCACGTGCAAAGCGCGTGTTCGCTGGCTTCATCGAATTTGCCTTCTCCGGCAACATCCTTGAAATTGCCTTTGGGTTGATGTAAGCCACCATCATCATCGTCGTCACCTTTCCTCGTTCCGTGGTCTTGGAACGCTGCTCAGTACCCCTGTTGGCATCCATCCACTATAATGACCCAGCCTACCAGATGAGATAAGCTGTACTGTAGCACAGCATTCAATTCCAGTGATAGATTGCAGTGTCCGTACTGAGAACAGCACAACTTGACGCTGACAGCGACACCACTCAACAACAGTCTAGCCAATGCCTTCACAACCGTCACAACTTCATTCGTAAACGATATTCTTCTTCCACCGTTGTCCGTGCTGTTGCCTTTGAATCGTAACATGGATGAGAAATTCCTCGTTCTGAAAGCTGGCCCCAACTACGAAGAGCAAAACGGATACAACACCATCGACCTCGCACATGAGGACGGCGCAGTAATTCTCGCTTATGGGTACATTTTTCCGGTTATTATTCCGGATTCTTCACTCCAGTGCTAACTAGCCCGTGTTTCTCAGTGGGTTTATCCGACACGTCGTCAGCTTTCTCTGTCTTGGGCTCATGCTCTACGTTCTCGCCTCCGTCTACCAATACTTCTCGAAAGATGACATCATCAAGTATACTGTCAAATGTCGCTATTGCAAGAAACGCGTTAGCGTAAAGGTCAACACCCAGCAGCGCTCACGTTTCGGCTTTCTTTGGCATTGCTAACCTATCTCCAGGCAACCCGCTGCATCAACTGCACTAGCTGGCTCGATGGCCGTGAAGAGCGCATGCGGTGAGAGGTTCATATTCATGTGCAAAATACACCCCACAATCTGTAGAAGCTTGCATTTACATGTGTCCAAGGATAGACGTTATGTAAAGAACTCTAAGCGAGTGAAATATCACGCTCATGGAGTTGAAGCTCCTAGCATTTTTAAGGTTAAGATTAACAACAGACTTGATATACCCAGGATATGTCAGCCTGTTGTATTATATACCACCCAGCACAATATGTATATAGAGGTCCATATACCCATGCAAGCTCACAGCAGCGGCATCAGCAATTTGATTTAGACATGGTCGGTATCGGGCTTCTTCTTCTTCATACATGGGCCCCAAAACTTGGGTGGCGTGCCGGTTGGCATGGGGGGGAATCCACCAGGAAATCCACCCGGGAATCCAGTCGGGAAACCTGAAGGAAAGCCAGTAGGGAATCCTGAAGGGAAGCTAGTAGGGAAACCTGTAGGGAAACCTGAAGGGAAGCCGGTAGGGAAAGGGAAACCACCCGGGGGAATAGTAAAATTGAACCTAGGCGAAGTATCGACACCACCTTCCCTGTAATACCAGGCGCCGGCCGATACCATAGCATCGTAGTCAGCAGTACCATTGATACCGATAGTCATGTACATGAGTAGCCCATCGTTAGGATCCTCGCTTAGCATAATATAGTCTAAGAAGGGATCGTAGTCACGGCTCGCCTGCTGTGCCGTCAAAAAGTCTTCGGTGTTGTACATTGCTTTATACTGATTGCGTGAATAGGGGCTCATGCCCTCAATGGCATTAATCAGCTCTTGATCAAAATATAACTGTCCGACTACGAGAATCAAAGTCAGTCATTGTTCGTTATAGCTCGGTTCCGTAAGCATCTAGTTCACTTACTGTGGTTGACGGTCCCACCAATGTACGTTCCGTTCTCGAGAACCTTGCCGCCGCGGTTGGTAGTAACATGGATGTGGTTGACACGCCCAAGATAGTGACCGGGGAAAACAGTGTCGAAATTCGCGACGCCCTCGTTGTCCGAGAGCTGCACTCCGCGTAGAAATGTCGTGTTCAAACCCGCGCCGTCCACAACGCCCGAGTAGACGCCCGTGGCGTTCGCATGCCATACATCAACCAGCATGTTAGGAACCGGCGCACAGGTTGATGTGTCGACTAGATGAAGACGAGAGTAAGAACTTTTCTGGCTCCGAAGATCAAGCTGGGGACTCCCGAGGGCTTACCGAACTGGAGGTCCAGGTGGACTGGAATTCCGTCCTGGTTTTCGACGATGTTTGAGCGAATGGATTCACCGTGGACCCAGTAAGGGCCAATTATCGTCTCCGGAGCCAGTCCGATGGTAGAATTAGTACCGAATATCGTGCCGTGAGGCGTCGACTTGGACCAATCTGCGTGGGCCCCCGTTTGATCGTGGCACGTCTGTAGGTATTCGTCTAGAATATTCTGGTTCTGTCGCGCTTTCATGCGTGCTAATTTGCCGCAAGTCAGCTTGTTGTTTCCGTGCCGTTCCAGGCACCGACGATGCGGGACCAGGACAAGGTAAACTGACTATGCTCAATATCTCGCTTCCCACGCAACGCCGCCGCCTTCGCGGCACGTCTTAGAGCAGCCCTTCGCGCCATGGCTTGCCCATTCACGCTGCTTTTACACTGCAAGAGGGCCGCCTCCGCATTTCGAATCCCTATCTCGTTGTGGTGAAGATCCCGTCGTCGCTTGGCTGCATCGTGATGCTCTCCTGGGTGTGCTAGACCCGAGCCGCAGAGGGCCGCGATCAAGAGGACTCTCAAACCCATCATCGTGAATCGGGCGATACGTTCGCGGATGAAGATTACTGATACCGAGATGGGCGAGACAATTCCTTCCCTCAATTCCAACCTTCCCGCTACCCTCGCCGGAACTTATAAAGAGAGGTGAATATTCCAGTTTGCGCGGAACATAATTATGGAGCAGTTGTGGTGATTAGCCGGCCTTAACATTCTGGGCAATCTCTGTCTCTGCATATCAGCTTAGCCGTGATAGAGCACATGACGTGGACTCGACGATTTACAATGGCTGTGAGTGGCCGCTTGAAATTATTCTCGAAATTGCCAGTGTCTTCCTTCGAAATTATGGTACGAGTTCATTTACTTGTGACTCTAAGCACGACCACCTCCTCATCTGCCGACCCTTTGCTGAATACTGTGATGTGCCTGGCCGCCCCAGAAATGCCCGGAACGTTGCGGTGTACTTTTTGGGAGTAGCCGGAAGGCGGTCTCGAGCCGATGTGTATAGGTATATGGGTATGTAGCTCGAATCTCTCGGGATCTAGGCGGCTGAATCGCTAAAGCCCTGTACACGGCATATACTCCAGATTGGACGGTGCTGATCATTGTCGGTATTGGCACTCGAATTCAACCGTTCTCCATCCGATATTCTACAGGAAGTTGGGATTCTTGCTAGGTTTTCTCTCCCACAAGTTGATTAGTAAGAATTGCGATGGTGTTGATGTTAGTGGTATCTAGATAGCAGTATGTAGCATCACGCCTCGGTTCAAGTAATGATAGTGATGTCGCATTTCAGTACTAGAAGTGGTTGGTGCAGCATATCTCGCGAATCTATCCTTTTGAACGCGGTGTTATAGTATGTACTGTTTCATTTAGAGAAATGATCAGGGACCGACGGCCCACGCATTCTTCTTGCTCAAGAATCGAGGTGTGTTATGATCCCCATCGAGGTTCACTCTAGAACTCAACTAGTCTATCTAGGCGGAAAAAGACTACCTCCAATCGTTTCCCCACGGCATGGTGCAACTGACAAGCTTCTCAAAATGCCATAGGCATCTTATGATATGTCGCGTAGCTAGTACGGCTGGACAATGCCTTTCACGATACACGCCCCTGAAACAAGACCGACGCACTTGTTCTTTATCTTTAGATTATAAGCATAGCACGTCATCGTTGCTTTAGAGGGACACATAGATTACTTGTGAATGAATGACATGTGCTTGAAAATGAAGATTTGCTCCTGTTTATTTAGCCTTGCCGGCCTTCCAAGACCGTTGTTGTAGTGAGTGTGATATAGTCATCGTCGCCTTCCGTAACTGTCTGTACCCGGGGCACAGGATGACATTGATATTATCAATGAGAGTAAGTATTATTAAACATGAGAGTCCCACGGCTTAGAAAAGGACCGTCTCCTGGCCGCATCCTGCATCGCCCCCAGTGTGAACGCTCAATCGTTAAGCCGTCCAGAGCCTTAGACACAATATGGCAGGTTGTTAGGGTAGACCTTGCAAGTGGTACCCTTGTCGCATTTGCCGCCGTCCTGATTGTTGAACACACAACATGTTAGCACCGAGACACCATTATACTTTAACTGTGTAGTAGGGCTACCATAACCCGATGCTGTACAAGGAGAGGAAATAACAAAGAATGATGATGAACTTATTCAGGGAGAGGATTGACTAACAAGCCATGTTCCGTCCACGTTACAAACAAGCCACCCCGAATGGTCTGGCTTGCAAGTATACGTGCCGGGAGTGCACTGCTTTCCGCGGGAGTCCAAGCCGGTGGCAGCGGCCAGGGCCGTAGTAGCAAGAGCAGCGATAGCAATGAACTTCATTTTGTCTTAGCTTGAGAGCTCGTAGAGATAACTATTGAATGATTGGGTCTAGTTGGTGATCTGAGAGGTGATGTTGTGCTGAAGGCTACGGATGTTGTGATCACCTACACTGGGCGACAACGAGCCTATTTATACCTATGGATATGACAGCACCATGTTCTCAGCCCTTATTCATAGATAGCCTGCATTGCAATCGGTGCCGTATTCAATTCTAGGACTTGTCGGGCTATGGCATAAGTCTTGCTGAACACCATGATGCGCTGGGGAACACCATTCAGCTTCCGACGGCTGCGAAAGGCTGAGAGGGGCGCTTCACCGACTCACCCTAACCATCGGACGCGTCCTAATTACGATGGCGTTCTAAGCTCACTGAAAGCAGTTGCGATGTTCAGGACTGAGCTACAATTCGTAAACCTCCTTAGTCGTCGGCCACTAGCGCTGTAAGATCATGTCATCTGACCTGATTAGTGGGCAGCAACACGAAGGCGTGCGAACCGCTCTCGCCAGGATCATGCTGTCTTAATCGTGATACGAACGCATCTGAATCATGACTCTTGGTAATACGCAAGGGATGTGAATGGCGTCCTGGAGCTGTTCTTCACGAACATCACTGCCACATATTAGTGCCATCGCGGCTTTCAGCGCGTACTACGTAAGGAGCCGGCCGGTCGATTGAAGTACGTAATAAATTGCCGGAACTGTGTCGTTGCTTACAGCACTTGTATAGAACGGCTGGCTACGCATTCGAACTACGGCGATTACGACTGGTGGGACTAGACATAATTTGCGGCAGCAGCGGGGGAACGAATCAGATTTCATAAGAGCTTCGGTCACTTAGAAAATGGGCGTCCAAGAACGCCTTTGGCTGAATAGAAGCCACGGAACTGCAGTGATCATATAAGCTGACGAACAACGCATCCTGAAGTCGTGTGTTCGCCAAAACTAATTGGGTCTCACAGCTGGTATGAGTCGATCTCTGATTGATAGGAGAAATTCACTAACCGACTTTCGATATTTGTCGGTCAAGCTTTGGTTCAGGTGAGTATCTATATGATTATGTTGTATGACTGGTCTTACCCCCAGCTGCCATCCGTGAGCTGGGCTTAGATTTTCCTCTAGCGAAAGTACAGATATTGAGGACGTACGTCATGGCCTTGCTGTATCAGTCATTCCGGTCCTGGATACGCCTCCTCACTGCTGCGTGCAGGATTCGGAACCATATTCGTCGACTAGTTGACTTGCGTACGTGCTACGTCCTTGGGCTTAGCACTACTAGAGACTTCGCCAGCTTGTAACACCTAGTGAATGAGTTAGTCGGCTGGCGTGTGGTCAGAGACATCAGCTTATTGAGCACTACTCACGTTGTCCTTCTTAGCCCAGCGCTGCATGATGATAGCGAGATTCTTGCTCCCTACCACTACACACCAGTCGCCATGAGCACTCCACGCAACTTGGCGCCCAACAAAGTCCTTAACAGTGATGTTGCTTTGCACGTGGGCTCTAACTGGCTCCTCTACACGAGTCAAGTCATACTTTCCCTCCCAGGAGTCGAGGGTTTCATGTCCGTAATCAGTGTTAATATCAACGTGAGTTTCCGCATCTACGCTACCTGTACGGCCGGAGAACACAGAATCCCTGTCGCTTACAGCATCTTTAAGCTTGTTAACAGCATCGCCTTTATGCCTGTGTTGAATTGGAACAAGCCATCCTGGGCGATGGATAGGCTGTAATTGATCCCGAGCCGGATCTCTTATTTCGTTTATAAAGTCGTGATATCCCAGCAAGCGTGTGAGGTCCCAGAAGAAAATTGTCGAGTGAGCATTGCCGAAGGCAAGAACTGGGTGTTTCCCCTTTTTCTGATATAATTTGAAGCGGAGATAAAACTGATGACCACAATTGGGTGTATAGAATTGAAGTAACCGGGTATACTGTGGCGGACATGACGATGCTGTCGCTGGTGCAAACGCAGAACGAGTCAGTCGTTCTGTGTCGCTGGTCGTGGGGGCTTCATTTGGGGTTGGAGGGGGGTCCTGAGATGAGAAACCCTCAATACGCCAAAGTACAATGATATCTTCGTGACAGGCTCGCGATAGAATGAGATCGCCAAAGAAAGCCACGCTTAAGGGGGGAATTAGCCATACTTCGGATCAGAATGGGTTAGAGAGGTTTACCAGTCGACGATACCACTGTGCACTTCAGAGGTGAAGAAGTGTGGATAATGAATTACAACAGGCTCGGGCGGATTACGGCCACTCTGCGGTGGCGGCAGATCAGGCAATGTCCACTACAAAATGTCAGTATCCACACCGACTGCGCATTGTTCTTTTCCATACATACCAAGCAGACAACATTATCATGGCCAGCCGAGAGAACATATCTACCACTGCTATGGAAAGCCTTAGAAACGCGTTAACTATAGCCGTCTCATGAAAACTAAAAAGGGCATCAGGAAGCTACTTAGACAACATACCACTGTCAAGAGATGTGCTGAATGGCCCTCTCCTGCAAGCAGGCATACACATGGCTGTTTTGCCCATGCTGGATCGAGGCTCCAAATGCGGATGGTCGTATCATCGGATGCAGATGCAATCAGTTGACTATTCGTAGGACATGTTGCAAGATCGTTGATTTCCTGATACAGATGAGCCGTGTTCAACCGATGAGCCTGTAAAACTCACGCCTCCATGGCCAACAAGAACCTGCATATTTTCATTCAGTCGTCAGCACAGGTGACTATCTTTTGTTCACTAGTAGAGGCTCACCTTGACCAACGTGCCAGCTATGACATCGTAAACCTTGATCTTGGAATCCCGACCAGCAACGCATAGCCAGGGCGCCTCTGTTTCCGGGTCTATAGACCAGGTACAGCTGCAATTGAGCGCATCTGGCTATTGACAGTTACTAATACGGTCATTTCGAGGATTTTCAGGAAACGTACATCATCGTCTCTGATCAACTGGACGAGTTCGTAGGGGGGATTCAGTTTGTTTGAAAGTCGATATATGACAACCTAGTCGATATAAGATCGTGATCAGGCAAGATTTCGAGAACTTACATGTTTCTTGCTAACTGCAGCAAAGATGGCGTCATGTGCCTCATCGGCATATGGGTAGAATTTAACATCAAAGAATTCTAAACCTACTGTCAGAAGCTTGAACTTGATGTTCGATGCAGGGTCCTACCAGTATCTTGGTCATCTGATGATAGGTACTGAAAATCATCCTTGAATTCGATTTTCAGAATCAGCGAGGGAACACTAGGGTCAGTGAAACGAACGTCAAGAAATCTCACCTCAAAGCCTATTGAGGCTCGTAATCGGGGCAAGTCCCACTCGTCCTGGTTGACAGTGGACGGCATGGCGACGCAGCGCGGCCTAAGAGCGATCTAACTCAACTTGCAACGAAATTCAAACTACATGTGAATGTGGTGGAGACTAGCGCAGATGGGTGTTTCCAGAATAGTAGGCCGCTTCACGATACGTAACGAAGCTCGACGCGATCTAGAGCTTCACACTTTGGGGCTATACAGAGACAGTCTTGCTGTTCGCTGATGGCTTTCGTCCTCAAGCAGGAAAAATCGCTCGAGGAACATTGTTCTCATTCGGCGGTCATATCAACATAAGAGTGTTAAAGGAAGATTAGTCTTGCAGCATTATGAGCGCCTGAGATGACATGGGAAAATAGCAAGGTATAATATCGTGACGCTGCCGATAATTGATTGATTAAACCTGGGATAGGCCGAGCTGTGGCGCAGCGACTAACTGGCTTAGGTAACTAAGGTACCCAACTCGCCAAGCTGCTTGCTCTTTTACCTTCTAGGTACTTATTTTACGGTGCTCAAAATGCACGCGCCACAGATTCAGCTGCGTGGCTATGCCCCCGCCCCCCGGGCAGAGGTACCTAACCAGTACCTTCCCAACATTTTCCCAGCACGAAGACCAGACCTCTCCAGGAGTCAGGACTCAGTATCCTAGAAGCTACAGAGTATATATATATATATATCGGCCAATGAATAAGTTATGCATCAAAACAACATATGATTAACCTCCTTATACACAATGCGGTATCTTCGTGGTGGTTCACATGTATGTACCTATGTTATTATGATATGTACCCGGCTCCAAGCTCGCCGCTGCATAGTATAATATCAGGGCCATCACTATCGAGCAAAACGAAAACCATGACTTGCATTTAATGTAAGAGAAAAATAGTTATGGATAAGACATAACTTCTACACTTTTCTCTAGAATTGGCTTAGTACTCCTCTTCTAAGAGTTGGCGTGGTAAACGCTAGGTGCCATCATATATCGACCATTCCCAACGCCTCCATGGAAGTTCTTCCTGAGAGATCGCCAGCGTCTGAGGACCCATATACTTGGGGCAAGAGCTTGGCGCTATGCCAAGCATACAAGTAGTAAGGCTCCCAGGTGACATCAGTATAAGGAGTAACAGGGTCCGCGAGCATAGCGGTATTGATGGCTGCCGATGTCCGGAACGAAATAGGCCCCAACAAACATGATCAATCCCAGAGGCCTGCTCATGGATATGCGTAGGCTCCATGTAATAGTAGCGAGTATTACAACTAATATGATATTCGTAACAGCATTTGGATTAGAGCTTGTAGTGGCATGCTTTGAAGTAGTAAAGAAATATCAGTGTTGCTAACCACCATCGCTAAGTTAGATGTGTTAGTCAAGCCAAAAGGTTACTTGAGGTAGTGCACTTAGTGTACAATCGGACCTGCTTCCTCCCCCCTCCCCCACAATGCCGAGTACGCTCAGTGTAACACTTTCTTCCTATCTATTTATGTCCTTAGGATATACAACTTGTAGGTATGACCTTGTTTTCTACATTCTCGGCCTAACTTACGAAAACTAGCCGGAAAATCTATGAAAAGCTACGAAACGCCTCACCCAGAGAGGCCCGTGGCCGTTTAATGGGTTGACGGTCCCAACACTACTATAATATGTCTCATAAAATGTCATGGCTGGAATAGGAATGATAGTGTCGCTGGGATGAGATCTAATACACGAATTGATGATAAGCAGTAACTTGCACGACGTTAGTTTAGTATAACAAGGAGCGGGATCACGGCTTATAGGACACAGATAGCTAAGGCGACAATAATTGAGAGAAAATGGTTCTTGCCCAAGAATATTAGGAGCCGTAGCGTATTCAAGACCAGTTAGTAATTATTGCTATCAACAAATATGGTCGTATAGTGATTGTGGTGGTTTTAATCAACCTATAGTTCCAGTTGATTATCTGATTACCGTAGATCATGCAGTATGGTGTCTGGAAAGATATTGATATTGGCCTATAGATGGTAGGCATCATAGGAGGTGTAAACCTATGAAATATTCACCTTTGTATCATGCGCTATTGAGAGCAGTGCAGCACAGTCTCACCGTACAACTATACTAGAGAGCTTGCCTCTATTAGATGAAGCATAGACCTCGAGAGATCTGAAGGCACGTACAAGATAAGCAATTGACTGTCTGAGTTTATTATGCACAGAAGAGCTTAACAGTTTTTGTGATTCCAATGAAAGCGATATCTAGCTTCTTAAGCGGTGTATGGCGAGGATGACGATGCCCTCGAGCAGCAGAGTCAAGAAATCAATATGATCTATTTCTCCTAATATCGACCCGTATGCCTTGACGCTTGCATCAGTTTCATTTCATAGTAGTTATAATTCGCTGTAGGTCGCTGTGGTGTCAAGGGTGTTAGGTGGATGGCTTTCGTCCTCAAGGTGTGGACGAATAATTGAACCAAGATTTATCTCTTCGAGTTAAGCTTAGAGGATTATCACATGAAGCCAGTAGTGAGATTATCGACTACTTCAGGTTCTTCAAAATTCAAGATCCTTTCAGTTTAGTCATGACAAATATGTTCAGTACTTCCTCCATGCTAAGGAGTATGGAGGTGTTGGTGACGAATAGATCAACCACTGGACTAGATAGTGGTCATTCCGAGAAATTTGAGCATTCTGCATTCTGCATTCTGCATCCTTGTATTTTTGGTTTTTGCGTAGGTACTTTTGCGAGTTATTTTTCTTGGAGTATGAAAGTAGCATTTCTATAGGTGTATGCTGCCTTCTGCCTCGATATAGTTTAGTTCTGGGCCGAATCCTGGTATCGTGAAATCCACAGGTTCAACACCAGAACCACCAAACACTTGGCTGAAGATAAACCCATGCTCTAGAAACTCCGCCACATAATATAACACGCCTGCGATGAATGAAATCACAGCAGGGATACTACCCAACCCGAAGAAGAAGTTCAACCAAATAAAAGGTTCCCAAGCCGGGCTATCAATAAATGGGAAGCCAAGGGAGGTGAGGGTGACAAGTGCAAAAAAGGTATAAAATCGAGCCCGATGTAGTCTGCTCCAGCGCTGTGATATGTCGCGATTGATAAGAACGTCGGTGACATGAGTCGTTGAAAACCCGAAAGAGAATATGCTAACAACTACTTCTATGAAATGTTTGTACCCGAAACTAGCCCCCCGCGTTACTGCCGTTGTGATTAAATTGACTAATAGCACGATTGATAACCAACAATGATAAAACGTTGCGATCCAGGAGAATCGCATGTGAAGATGTGGAATCTCTAGGAAGCATGGACTCAAGGGGAGCACGCTGGAATGAATCGCGAAAGGTCAGTTTTACTCAATTTAGGAGTCAAGTTGTTCAAATTGACGAAATCAATTGTACTCACAGTCTGTTGATGGAACGAGTGGTGAGGGTAACTATGCTCAGCAGATTTCCGGGGGGTCCCCAGTATGTGGGATATCGCAGCAAGGCTACAAGAAAGCCGCAGATATACAGCAAGCCGAGTAAAATGCCTGCCAAAACGCCGGACCTATATTCATGTGAGTGAAGCGCTTTGACGCATCGCCGAGGTCTTGATCTAGATGCTCACCACTGTCCATAAATTGCTGAACGCTCAAGTTAGAGAGGCACGAAACGAGTATAGTGGTCAAGCGGTACTCACTGAGGTTTGTGAGACGGATATCTCTCCTAGCTGAGGCGATGAAGCCCATCCTAACTGGTACTTTGAGTCAATGGGTCAACTATGGGACAGTTGAGAAGTTACTCAGGCACTCGGTCAGGTTAGTGCGGATGTGCCTGGTTTATGATGAGATCTAGGCCCCTGTCTACCGTACATGGCGCGGTGCCCAAAATAGATCTGCGACAGCACGCCACATTCAACCTTGAGCCTTTGTACTCCGTAGTTAGCGTTTAAATACAACTCGCCCCTCTTTGAATGAGATTTCGTTGTGCCGCTATATTGGGATGCTGGATTTAACTGATAGAAGACTGCGTCTCTGTAACACACCCATAGGAGCAAAGATGAAAGCGAGTTGCGTCCTCTTTGGAAACGACAATACGATGGCTTCCAATTTCACTAACCTAATTACCTTAATTAGCTTTTACAGCTGAGTGCGTCGCCCCCACCCATGGCTAACATACCAAGGTAGGACTTGGAGTGTATATCTTCTCGCCAAGGCTAATGTTAGAGCATGTCCGTCATCACCAGCTTTCATCAGGTAACAGCATCAAAATGGCGGACGGCAATAAAATATATCACCCTTTAGGGAAGAAATCAATTCGTCTACTCGAGATCGTACCGGCGCTTCCGGATGAGCAAATAGAATGTGTACTCACCACAATTCACGATATTGAAGACGCCCCGGGTTTTGAAGCGCTCTCGTACGTCTGGGGCGATACCCTATCATCTCAGTCTATTCTATGTAACGGAATTCACATGACAGTCACCCAAAATCTTGAAGAAGCGCTGAGATACCTGCGTCCGCTACCTAGCTGGGAATCAGTGCAAACCTGGTCCACGAACCACTACCTTCACTCCAGCCGCCAGGTCTGGCGCTCTTTTGCCAGAAACAGGTACGAACAGCAGGAAAACACCATGCTATTACGATTGCCTGTTTGGGTTGACGCTATATGCATTAATCAGGACGATCTGGCTGAGAGAGCAAACCAGGTGAAACGTATGCTACCCTTAGAGTCATTTTCTTTCTAATCCAGTCATTCGCTCGTGGAACCCACGATTGCCAGTTAGAGCCACAAGCACCTCGGGAGTATACATATCTCTCGAAGACCGCTCTCGCACTACCCGAAAGAGTAACTACTGACTTTAGCGAGCTGTAGTAATGCGGAAAATCTATCAGGCAGCTTCTACAGTCAAAATTTGGCTGGGTAAAGAGCAAAAGCCTGTCGCTTCTACCTCCGCTGCATCGCGTGGGACACATGAATCGGTAACACTCACAACCAACCATCCGCTGATGGCACAGGCTGGGACGAACTCCAACTCACTGGCCGCAAGAGAACCCTTGATGTCACAAATGCGCCGGCTTGCGCCGCGGCATCACTTGGAAACATACGGCAGTATGCCCATTGTGCTTTCATTTCTGGCACAAGCTTTGAGGAATATGGAAGCCCGGCCTAACTCCTTAGTATCTCTTCGACCTTTGCAGGATTCGGAGCACAGAAACTTGGTATATGGACTCCCTCCGCCTTCGGCAAAGGAATGGAAGACTTTCAGGGAATTTCTGTCAAACCCCTGGTTTCAGCGGATATGGATAGTTCAGGAGGTCGTACTTGCACGTAAAGCTGCAGTCGTTGTCGGCAATTGGCACTGTAAGCACTTTTCAGTTTTCTTTTCTCCATGGCTTAGCGGTATTAGACGGCAGCCTCTCTGACCCCAAGACACCCCTATGGAATCCACCGACTACATTGCGCTTCTGTATTGCAATTAGCTTGAATCAAACTTACTCTTCGTATCGTAGTGAATTGGAATGCCGTGGGGAAAGCCACTACATGGTTCGAAGCGAAGGGCTATGCCATGCCTCGCACGATGAGATATAACCTCAATGACCCGAAGGACCTTCTACCAGTTATGGGCGCTTCGGCCCTCTGGCAGATGTCGGAGTTTCCAGATAAGCGGGTGCCGCTACTGACTCTATTGGAGAACTTCCGGTCTAGACACACAAGTCAAGATGTCGATAAACTATACGCGGCTCTTGGGCTTGCGCAGGAGACTGAGGGCTCAGATCTTGATGGCCTACATATGTTACTGGAGCCAGACTATAATAAACCTCTAGAAGATGTCTACCGTGATCTCGCCATATTCTTGATCGTCGACCACGGCTCTTTAATCGTTCTATCTCATGTAGACCGCCCTAAGACTAACTCACCAACTTGGCCGTCGTGGGTGCCCGACTGGCGCATGGCAAAAGCTTCATCCGAGATTTGGCCCTCAACAGACGCACTGCCATTCTGCGCAGATTTCCACCAGCCGTTATCCTTGAGTTTCGGGCGAGATCTCAACGTACTGTCTCTGGAAGGCCTTAAAGTTGACACGATTCGCTTTTACGGCGACAAACTCATAAGCTACGGATTCGGGTTCGAAACGTACGCACAGGAGCTAGAATTTGTGCAGGGCGCATGGAATTGAGCTAAAGGTACCTTTCAAAATTTGGAAACATGGATAGCCGAGTGACAGGGGATCACTTGCGCACTTTTATTACGACCCTCCTCGCACGCGACACTGGTTTTGATGAAGACGGATTCATGAATGACGCCGCTGGGTGGCTCTCTAAGCATCTTTCCAGCGAGTTTCCGGGAATTGGCTCGAAATGGTTCAGCACCAAAAGGGCAGACCCCGGGCGTTTTCACGACGCATTCGTCCGCACATGTACCGAGAAGAGATTTTTTATAACTCGAGACGGACGGGTCGGAATAGGGCCAGAATCAATGAAAGAGGGCGATGACGTTGTGATCCTCTTCGGTGCGAAGGTTCCTTTCATAATACGCCGGTCAGGACCTAGGTACAGTTTGGTGGGTGAATGTTTCATCAACGGAATGATGCACGGGGAGTCTGTTGAGCGATGGAAAAGCTCAGGTGGCGCTTGTGATAAATTCGAAATATACTAACTAGTGACGACTATTTGAAATCTCGTTACTTTCGTCGCAATTTTCCGTGAATCTCCGGAAGCTATGAAGGCTTTTGAAGTGAAGTTGAATATGCACTTAGTCGATCGTATTGACCCTCCTTACTTGCTACAATGAGCTGTAGAGAGTTCTTCTACTGTAAGAATGTCTACCTCACGTGAACCATGGGATTGGTACGCTGCTTGGGCGGATCCAGGGGCCACTTCGACTTCCTAGGAAGTCGGTCGTACTCCCTTACATGATGATGGCCTATAGTACTATTCACAGAGGCCAATCGACCCATAGGCACAGTCAAGTGATCAAGAAGCTGTTTTTATGTACCTGTTTTTTATTTTTTTCTTTTTTTTAACCAAAAAAAAAAAAAAAAAAAAAAAAAAAAAAAAAAAAAAAAAAAAACGCCTAGTGATTCAGGCTGGGTAAGCCCTTCTTACGTTCTCTATGTGGACAAAGGTCTACTTGTTTCCGTTAGCAAGCATTATTACATGCAATATGTTAGGGAAGCTAGGCCGAAGTTCCCGAAAATTATTGTGCATCAATATGAATAACTAATTCCAATTATATTTACTGATAATTCATCGCTACATGACAATTCAAAGCATACTCAGTTATAAACCTCCTTCATGGTTCTCAGGGACTCAACTCATGAAGAAGTAATTTGCACATGGTCAGGTAATCTTTTAGAGGGTAACAGCTCTTCTTCAGCTTAAGTGATTCAAATCACACTCATCTTACTACTAGTCAGCGGCTTATCTAGTATTATTCGCAACGGAACATAAGATGTGACCGGGAGGATTTCCTCGGCTAAGACGATTAGTCTCATAAATCAAGCATCCTGCTTAGCATGGACTGCCTGCATGTTGAATAGGTATTGTAATTCCTCTACATAAGTATACTCGCGCGTAGGTCATCGGCGTCCGTGACTGGCTTAGCGACTGCGCTATGCACAGACTTTGCCCAAGGAGGGCAGGTCCCATTAGGAATACTCGGTCCGTCATGACAGCTCATGGGAATAAGCAAGGGTCCAGCTTTATCGGAGATAGCGATCATGGTCCACCACACCAGCCGCCTTGTCCCGTTTCTTTCGTGCCGAGCATCTCAGCCAGAGCTTCCAACGGCGACAAGGAAGTCAGTGTATGATGGATGGCCTCACAGGAACGCAGCAGGCCAAATGGGCTGTAGCTGTGTTGTTTATTCTCGGCTTCGCCTATCTATGGCGGCTCAACAAAGTCATGAGCCAGACGCCTCCGGAGGCGGTCAAAGCGTCTCCATACCGCTGGGCCGATTCTGAGATCAAGGACACATATAAGCGCATTAAGGCGAATCCGATCGACTGGTCGAAACATCTACCACCAAAAGCCAATCGACGCTATGTCGTCACTGGCGGCTGTGGTGGCGTCGGCGGCCAGATTGTTTTGCACCTGCTCTTGCGCGGCGAGCCGCCCGAAAGCATCCGGATTGTCGACTTCAAGAAGGTAGAGAGAGCCGATATGATGACCGGCGCCGCAGCCAAGGTGGACTTTGCGCAGGCCGATATCACATCTCCGAGTGCAACGCAAGCCGCATTTAACAAGCCATGGCCCTCGAGCGTTGCCAAGTTGCCATTGACTGTGTTCCATACGGCCGCCCTCATTATACCAGGTCACGAAACCTCAATGTTTCCTATGACGACTCATAACTAATATCAGATATAGGTGAACGTACCTTGGGCACTTTCGAGCTCATCAGGCGGGTAAATGTTGATGGCACGAAGCACGTCATGGATGCGGCCAAGGCCGCAGGTGCCACCATCTTCATCGCGACGTCTTCTGCTTCGATTGCTCATCGGAATGCCGGTTATTGGGGCAACCCGTTCCGGCGCTGGCCTAGGAATTATTTCCAGGCCATTGACGAGTCAGATTTCGACAAGCCGCTACCTTCCCACTCAGAATTCTTTAGCAACTACGCGCACACTAAAGCTATTGCAGAGAGAATGGTCTGTCACGCGAATAGTCCGAACTTTCGGACTGGCACCATTCGCCCAGCCAATGCTATCTATGGAAGTAGCAATGGTGACCAGGTCGTTGGTGAGTCTTCCGCCTATCCTTACATTATCCCAGTCACCGCGCCACGGGTCTCGCCAGGGCTTTGTCTTAACCTCATCTTCCTTTTGCCAAACCCCAGTAAAAAGAGAAGTACGATACTCATATCAGTTAATAGGCGTGGTGTTGCGTACCCAGAGCGCTCAGAGCTGGATGAAAAACATAGTGCAGAACTTCGTCCATGGTGGCCACATCTCACTCGGCCACTTGCAATTTGAGGCCGCTCTACTTCGCAAGGAAATGCCCAAATGTGCCGGTCGGCCGTTCATCATCACCGACGATGGGCCCCCGCCCTCATATGGCGACATGTACTACCTGTGCTATGCAACTGCCGAGACGCCGGTCAAGCTCACGTTTCTGCCGCCGGCACCCTTTTTCATTCTCTCTCACATCGTCGAGCTGGTTGCTATCGCGAGCAGGACGCCCGTATTGAAGTGGATATTTCCCGCACCCAAAGGCACACTCGCAATTCTTCAGCCAGGCGTCTTTCACGCTAGCTTGAATTTTGTAGCGTCGGACAGAGCTGCGCAGAAGAGCGTTGAGCAAGGTGGTCTCGGCTTCAGACATGTCCACACTACCTTGGAGGGGATGTGTCAACAGGTTTTAGAGTGGAACAATGAGAACGCGTCGTCAAGCTCTTGAATGCGCGGAAGAAAAGGATATGGGGCTGCTCTATCTTAAAGACAATAATTGGTGAGCCCCACGACATTGTGATCCACGGTCCGGCAATTAGACGGCATAACGATAGCGACTCTTCAACTTTTATCGCCTCTTTAGCGCTGTAGATTAGTTTTGACGGAAGAGTGTATCTTAGAGCGCCGATAGATTACTGAGGCAAATGTTGTCTGATAATCTCTAGAGATCTAGCCCAAGGCTAGATCTGAGCCTTTGTAGCTGGAATTTTTGAGAACTAATGTATAGAGCCGTTTTCTTACGTTGGATATTGCGGAGAGAAGTCGGGGAAAAGGTTGCAAGGTAGCAAGCAGCTAGCTTGGTATAGACCGCAGAGAAAGTTCTCAAATCGAAACCTTCTGTATTCATGTTTGACCCATAACACATACTCTAGACTCCGGTGTCTGCTGGCCGGTGTCTGATAGGTACGACTCGGGCTTTGGCAAACTCATACTCGAACAGTATAACAAACACCGACCTTTTCAAAAGAAGTGAGAAGTTCGTTCGCGACTTATTACGATAGATGCTTATATCTTACACAGCAAGAGGTGCAACCAAACCCCATGATAAGATCTGCGAGCTGAAAAAGCAAATAAGCAGATCGACTCTCCCTGGATTGAGTTACCAATCGCGAATTGTGGCAGCAATGACGTGCTACAAGCTAAGACCGTGATCCCCAATGAGAGACCCCTCATCTTGCCATCCTCACCATTCCCCGGGGAGGTAGGGGGCCGTTCATCAATGATACGTCATGTGACTGCCCATCCATCTTCCGATGAAAGAAACCAGTATATAAAGTGAGGCGAGGTGTCATATCGTGATAATCATTAGTCACTGTTCTTCTTCACCTATGTAACCTATCGGAGTATACCCACCCTAGTCTCCTTTTGTCAAGTACCTATAGGATACAGGATATCAACATCCATCATGACTTCCGAAATCCAGAAGAACCTCGTCGAGAAGAACGCCGAGTACGCCCGCACCTTTGATCAGGGCGACCTGGCTCTCCCGCCAGCGAAACATTACCTAGTTGGTAAGAAAATATCATAATACTTTCCGGCAAGATGGCGTCGGCGCGCTAATAGTCTCCAGTCACATGTATGGATGCCCGTGTCGACCCTGCGGCAGCATTCGGTATCTCGCTGGGGGATGCCCACGTCATTCGCAACGCAGGTGCAAGCGCAAAGGACGCCCAGCGGTCCATCATAATCTCGCAGCAGCTCCTAGGCACGCGTGAGAGTAAGTTACTATCCACGATATTGTAATTACCAGGTCTTTGTCGATACCCTCGAAGGACAGACCGGGCTGTTTTCGAACTCGATGTCTATCTTAAGAAGCATGTGACTGACTCTGCTGTCCTCGAAGTCTTACTGGTAAAGCACACGGGGTGTGGCATGCTTACTTTTACGAATGACGATGCGCACGCACTTGTCAAGCAGAATCTCGGCCCAACGGCCGCGGCTGAGCTAGGGCCCCTTGACTTCTTGCCATTCGCTGAGGTTGAGGCTGCCGTAGAGGAGGACGTGGGGTTCTTGAAGAGGTCGGCTACAGTCCCGGAGGATGTGAAGATCAGTGGGTGGGTCTACGAGGTTGAGACGGGCAGGGTAAGACAAGTCGTTTGAGGTTTTGATTCAGCAATGTGATGCTCTATGAATGAGATTGTTGCGAGCGAGATGTTTTTACGAGATACTGTGGCATTCAAGGGAATATTATCGTTTAGTTATCTATGTCTATGAGCTGTAATCCGCAAAGTTCTTTCCTTCGGCCGTCAAATCAAACTTTTCGGATGAGGGGAATATCGCCATTGGTGATCTCCTCAATGAAGGCGGGATCAGGATCATATAACATAACATGAAAATGCTCAACCGCGTGGACTGACTTCAGAGAACGCCAGTTTTTGAACCAAATATACTATTTCAATTGTAGTAAGCATGAGTGCGAGCAGGTTGTCGGTGGATTGTCTTACCTGATCACTGGGTACCCTTGAACCAAAAGTCTTGAGAACGAACGCATTGATTTCGGCTCGAGCCTTGTCCGTCAGATCGCCAGTCGCGGGGTCTTCTTCGAGGTCGAACTTCGTCCAGACGACAATGTGGACTATCTTCTTGTCAAGGCCATAGGGCCAATCATTCAAGAGGATCTTGACGTCTTCGTCGTACTCGAACGGCCTGCCTTTGGGCGTTATAGGTGTATCCCAGTAAAGGCGCTTTGTGAGGATGAAATTCAGAACACTGCCATATTCCTGCTTTAGCTTCCAGGTGTATGCCAAATATTTCCGTAGCTCAGACGGTACGCGTTGAAACAAATCGATTCGGTTATCCAGAATCAACTTCTGCACTTCTGGCCACGTGCTGAGGCGATACTCTGTGTCGGGCGTGCTGATAATGCCCTTATCCTTGGCGGTTAATACACACAAGAAGTCGGGGCATTCGTCTGTCCTCTCATCTTCCGGGACGTTAACCTGCCAGTATGGCAGCTCGGCACTGAGACTTCCCATGACCAGTTTGTCGCTTGCTAGTGAGACCTCGGGTGTCTCCTTTTTCAAAGAGAATAGCGGTGTGCACAATACCTCGGGACGAATTTCAAATGGGTTCCTTTCCCCTTTTCTCTAACGTCGGAACGGGGCTTATGTGTTTATAGTATATAGCAGTCTCGATTCATGCAACACCGAGCATACCAAATACACTCGTGAATAGAGTCTCTTGGGTGGGTGTAAGAGGACAGTTTTGGTCTCCGGTCTACTGCTTACGGTAGGAGCGGGCCTAGTAGGTAATAGGCACCCAAGAAGCTGAGATGCTTTGACACGAGACACGAGATATGCGAAAACCGGCGTATATCGCAATTAGTCGATCGTTCACATTGAAGTCCAAATGCTAAGGATGAATGGGAGGGATACTGAATGGTTGAAAAGTGGTACCGGTCCGCCTGTCGGGGCGACGTGCACTCCGACAAAAAGTATTTTCAGGTCACTACTACGTACAGTGTATATCCAATTCAATCTCACACTACCTAGTACCGCTCAATTGTTGTGCAGGCCAAGGTAAGAAAGGGCCAAGTGATAGAATACGGTTTGGGAGAGAAAAAAAAAAAAAAAAAAAAAAAAAAAAAAAAAAAAAAAAAAGGCCAGAAAAACTAGTTAGAATAAAACTAGACAAAATAACAGTTTGCGGCGCTCCCCGCTACCGTGCTGCGAGCAAGCCGAGCACCGAGCTGGCATCGCTTCATCCCTATTTTGATAACATAAGACACGAGATTGCAAATTGGCTCCAACTCGTGTTTCTCCGTCTCCCACGTGGTCACTACCCCACTATCTATTTGCCAAATGCTGCTCACCTCAAATTTCCAGTATTGCACCAAACAGAAGACCTCAGAAAAGGAGGCCGCCAGGATGTACGACTCTTTCTTCATACAGTGTGTTGCCGTATTTGAGCAATTCCTAGGTAGTCGAGGGGATATCAAGTCTAGAGTGTGATATGCTTGTCAATGGTACACTACACTACCAGCAGATAGATATTCATGGTGTGCCCATAGTAGAAAGACGTACCGGACGTGGAAAACGTGGAAAAAGAACCTTCACGCGATTGGATCTCCCCGGGCGCTGAATCGCATGGAAGAAAAGGGTTGACGCGGGATGAGCGATGCGTAAACGAATCAATTATTGAAACGCGGCTGAACAGATTATTACTGTATGTATGTAGATGCAGGTCCAGACCCCCCTCCTCGTCATGGCTGTAGCAAAGATTACGCTGTGCGACCTCAAGTTAATATCTGGCATTCAAAGTTAAGCGGCAACAATCTGTCGTTAAAATCTTGGGTGGGGGTTTCTTGACTAGCGGCTGATAGCTAGAGATCTTTAATACGACAAAAGCAGATATGAATTTCCGCATGGGCTGAATAAGTAGGCATTGAGGTATTTATTTTAATCAGGATGGTCTGTTAGATACAACCCGAACAAGTAGTAAGCTCTCTTAGAAACAAAGCGCAGCGCTGATGATTGGCATTGCGCCGACTGCATACCGGTAGTATCGTTGCCTTACTCAGTCAGTAGCCATGGAAAAAAACTTCTGAGTGGCGACAGGTTGCAATAGGTCCATTGATAACGGCCTCCCTGCCAGGTGCCTGGCGAGATGTTGAGAAAACGGCGTGATCTAGAGCATTCAGCCTCCATGGTATGGGTGCCATCCAGAATGATACATACATTGTCAGCCACGGGAATACTATGTACCTATGTCAGTCTTCATTCGACCATCCAGAACGCAACGGGCAGGAACTAAAAGGGACGGCCAGAGGACGGCATCATAAGGCTGTACGTTAGACTTCGGTTGACACCTAGCGCGGATGTGTCCCTCAATATGAGGCTTTTCGGGTGCTAGACTAGTACCTAGTCTGGCCAATCTTTGACAGCTTTTGCTACGCCTCGAATCCCACCAACATGGTTGGGCTGGAACGCCACGGTTATAGTGGATGACAAGGGAATCGGAATTAATGATGACCATGGGGCCGGCCTAATACCAATTCGTTTTATTTTTGCCATAGCAACGGAGGTCTGGACCAAACCCATGAGAAGGACAGAAAGGGGTGATGCTCCTATTCTACTCTCATGGGCTACGAAGTACGGTACCTATATAACTATGTAGTGTAGAGACCAGTGCCATCCGACGACTGGCTGGTTATCTTCTCAGTGCTAATTGTTCACTTATTTCTCTTCTCTTGTTATCTTTGTCACCGTCGATAACATAGTCTGCAATTCTCAATTAATCAAGACGTTCTTGGCATGTGTCGTGCCCATCTGTTACAGGGTTTCTGAGGTATGTTGCTGATCTCTTGCTCCCCATGGCGAAGATGGTCTGTGTAAAGCAAGCTTTGCTACTACTTAGGCCCCTCCCCTCCTATCTTGCCCTCCAGCTGCCCCTCTATCCTTCAAAGCCCCTCCTTCTGTTTGTCTTGGTCTTGTCTGGTCTTGTCTCCCATCAATTGTCCTTTGTGATAGAGGCACATATTTCCAAAGAATGACACCTACAGTGTCATCTGAAGGGGAGACATGACGAAATGCACCATGTATGATGGGAACCGGCATGCTGCCAGAGCAAATAGGAGGACCGGTGCGGGTTGCGTCCCGTCTAAAAGAAGCAAGGATGCTACAGCCTACAGCCCCCACAACACTTTATTACGTCAACTGGACAAACACATGGCTGGTTTGCTGAGCAGTCACAGAGCACACAGGTTCTGCACAAGAAACAAAAACCACGGAAGCAAGAGTGAGAAGTGACAGACTCCTGGGCATAAGTACGGAGCAGATACGGAGCAACAAACAAACAAACAAACAAACAAACAGACAGTCGATAATAGCGGTTATACCTTGAAATAGGTACTTTTAGGTGCTGCTGCTGGATACATAGTAGAGCCACCGTATTTGTAAGTTGTATGCCTCCGTCTATCCTCCTAGCCCTCGTTACCAGAGCGGCATGCGATGCCTACCCACCTTGCAGGTGCATAGTTAGGTAGACAGTCTAGTACATATCGGGTATGAAGTTAGGAGCTTAATCCTTAAGCCTGCCGCTACCTCCAACCTTGGGTGGTGAGCTAGGGATAGGCTAGGGAGTACTTGAGTGAGTACGGTACCTGCCAGTGTGCGACCTGGAGCAGAAGCGAGAAGTACCCCCCACCTTTGGAGCATCCAGACTTCTTCACAGCAGCACCGCTATCTGCCCAGCTAGAGAGCTCGAGCTCAGTGCTATTCCCTCTCATCTGCTTTCACATGTACTTACCACACATGGCTCATGGATGTACATGGGGGGTACTGACCGTGTACTAGAGCTCTGGTGGTAATTACCACTCAAGAGCCTAGGAAAGATCACCAATAATTGCCCAGTATATTGCCCTGGTTTTTGGTTGCTGGTTGCTAGTTGCTGGCGAAATCCAGAGACCTCGCCCCCTGTTGCCCCTCACCTACCCGCCGTTTCTCAGCGTACATGTACCTACCTACCTCCCCAGGGGGAAGCCGTCAAAACCTTGGCTTTTCCTCACCTACTTTTCCCCTCTCTTGAGCTTCTCATATACAACCATCGCGGCACTCTGGCCCGACCCTTTTCTCTCCCTCTCCCTCGACTATTCAGCCATTGCATCACTCGTGCTCTAACCAAAATTTCTAGACACGCTTCTGTTTCTCTCCCTTGACAATGGCCCAGGCAATCAAGAGCGCATTGCCTTCTCACCTCAAGCCTCAGCTTGGAGGCAAAGACTCGGACACCGAGTTTGCGGGCAGGCATCATGGCAAGACTCGATCCCACATGGTGAGTGCGAACCGCCTCCTGCTCTTCCCACTTCATCCGGCTTCACTACTCTTTCACCGTCTCTGCAATGTCCCGCTCGCTATGTCTTCGTACCTCGACATGAAACCCGCACACGCAAAGAGCCCTTTGATTGCCGCGTGTTCAGTAACACGAACCTGCTACTGAATGGCGCAGATCATTGGGCCAATGACTCCCAAACAACACTCCCTTTTCTTTCGCGCGTTTCTAGAAGCATAGACGTCACCTTTGAGCCGGAGTCGAGGTCAGATGCTCTACAAGTTGTGGCATCCCACGCGTTCTTTCGTTATATCCGCTTCGGTGAAACGGGAGCAATATTTCTACCGCAATTCACCACCAGATTTCGAATTGCCGCCTCGGAAATACCCTTTTCTCTCCTTTGACGAAATCCCTCGGCTCCCTCGGCTCGGCCTGCAATTTACCTTTTCCCACATTTGTCTAGATTGTCACCAAGATTGCTAATGGGTTTGAGTAAGGCCTTCGAGAATGCCTCGACCAATGTCGCCGCTGCGCAGATGCGCAACGCTCTGACCGAGCTTGCTGAGACCGTCAATGACCCAGAACAGAAGAAGGTAAATCAAATTTGTCTTGCATCGCCAGCAAAACTGTCTCTAACTTCTCTTGGTAGCTATTTGAGACCGAAATGGACAACTTTTTCTCCCTTTTCCGACGATATCTCAACGACAAGGCCAAGGGGAATGTTGTGTACGTGACCAACTCTTGATACTCGGCTCGATGATCAACGCTGACAATACTCGACGTAGTGATTGGGATCGCATTGCCCCTCCAGCCCAGGGTCAGGTCGTTGATTATGAAGACCTCGCTAACTCCGAGTCCGTGGGCTTCCTCAATAAGTTGGCCGTTCTGAAATTGAATGGTGGTTTGGGTACTTCGATGGGTTGCGTCGGCCCCAAGTCTGTTATCGAGGTTCGTGATGGCATGTCTTTCTTGGATATGTCTGTTCGCCAGGTCGAATACTTGAACCGAACCTACAACACGAATGTCCCCTTCATCCTGATGAACTCGTTCAACACAAACGATGACACTGCTGCTATTATCAAGAAATACGAGGGCCACAATGTGGATATCCTGACATTCAACCAATCTCGATACCCTAGAATCTTGAAGGACTCGCTACTTCCCGTCCCTAAGAGCTTTGACTCTGCAATCTCTGAGTGGTACCCTCCGGGACACGGTGATGTGTTCGAGTCACTTTACAACTCTGGCGTTCTCGAGCAGCTCATCGAGCGTGGCATCGAGATTATTTTCTTGTCAAACGTTGACAACTTGGGCGCCGTGGTGGATCTGCGCGTCCTCCAACACATGGTTGAGACAGAGGCCGAGTACATCATGGAGCTGACCAACAAGACAAAGGCTGATGTTAAGGGTGGTACTATTATCGACTATGAGGGTTCCGTCCGGCTGCTTGAAATTGCCCAAGTCCCTAAGGAACACACCAACGAGTTTAAGTCAATCAAGAAGTTTAAGTACTTCAACACCAACAACATTTGGATGAACGTCAAAGCCATCAAGCGTGTCGTTGAAAACAACGAGTTAGAGATGGAAATCATCCCGAATGGCAAGACCATTCCAGGAGACAAGAAGGGCGAGTCAGATATCTCTATTCTTCAATTAGAGACTGCTGTTGGTGCGGCCATTCGCCACTTCAAGAACGCCCACGGTGTCAACGTACCCCGACGACGGTTCTTGCCCGTCAAGACCTGCTCAGATCTCATGCTTGTCAAGTCTGACCTGTACGCCGTCAAGCACGGTCAGCTTCAGATGAACCCCAGCCGCTTTGGCGGCGCCCCGCTTATTAAGCTGGGCAGCGACTTCAAGAAAGTTTCGGACTTCCAGAAGCGAATCCCTTCGATCCCCAAGATTATTGAGCTCGACCATTTGACCATTACCGGCAATGTGAATCTTCACCGCGGTGTCACCTTGAAAGGAACAGTTATCATCGTCGCCACGGAAGGTTCTACAATTGATATCCCCCCGGGATCTATCCTGGAGAATGTGGTTGTCCAAGGTAGCTTGCGTCTGTTGGAGCACTAGAGTCCTTTGTTTCTACGTGGCTTTCGAGAAAACATAGCATCTGTCGAGAGCAATGTACCATTCGAATCTTAACCCTCTCGTGTGCTCGTTAATGGTATAATCCCCTAATAGAGATGGTCATGTGTAATGAGAATAAATATAGGCGAATACGGTTGTTTGGAAGTTAATAAAAGAGAGAAAGACTCATCGACAATACAGAACCTAAACAGAAATTATGCCACCTTCATTTTTGAATAATCACTCGTTTCTAATGTTCATGAGGAGGGCGGATATGTCATCACATGTGTTGAAGGTAACGATATTGAGATGAAGCATTTGTTCCATGCTGTTTAAGTTACATAGGTACTCTCCAGTGTGCTCTGTTCGTTTCTTCGTCACCAGATGGCCCCCCACCAGATGGGGCATGCCTTTGTTAATTCTATGTCCTTTAGCTAGCTATTGCAGCATAGACATCTTACCATATAGAAATGGACGGTCTATGGAATAGAAAATCAAATCAAGGCCAGATGGAGCTGAATCTATCGATCCAGACAGTTTAGTAGTCCTCTCTCTGCCCACTAGCCTGGGTGCATTATTTATGCTTGAAGATTAGATCTTGTAAAGACTCGTTACTCGTAACTTTGAATTGTCCGTTGGTCCTGAATCCCGTGGTTTCGCTCCCGACGAACATCACTCTGGTAGCCTGTGGCTCTTCCAGATAGCTGGAGTTCAAGGGTAAGAGGCTCTTATTTTGTGGGCCTCATCCACGGGGATCTGTGCCATTTCTGGATCGGGTACCTATCTTCTAACCATTTGGTCGGAAGACTGGCATGCAGTGGTGATAATATAGATGTGCTCGAATGCTTTCATCAACATCTTTACTTGCCCTTCTTCTTCAGACTTTCAGCGCGCTCCGCACTGCAGGTGGGACAGTACCAGCGACCCTCGGGCTCTGATTTCAGTCCAACACAGCTCCAGTGGAACCACTCGAAGGGACAGGAAGGATTATCACACGCCACCATATCGCCATACGATACCGCCTGACACAGACAATACCTCTTCCCCTCCTCGTCCTCGTCATCATCAATGCCTGAAACGCCATCGGAGCCCGAGACTTCTTCGTCGTCATCCCTATCTATCATCTCCTCGTCCTTATCAACCTCTACACTCCCCTTATTCTTACTAGCGCCATTGGTGTTGGGACCGGGGGTACCGCTTCCCGCCCGGGAGCCACGGTGTGACGAAGGCGCCGAATCCGCGTCTGAGAGCTCGCTATCGGCTGTCGAGGCTGGAGACCCTTTCGACTGCCCTGCCCGCTTCACACGAGATAGCGTTGATTTCGAGGTGGGCGGCTTCCTGCGTGCGACCGCTCCTGGTGTACTCTTTCGACCAGTACCGTTACTCGATGCCTTTGTCACTCCTTTAGGTCCCGCGCTCCCTGCCCGACTCGAAGCGCCGGGCGTACCGGGTTTGGGCGTGCCCGGTCCAAGCGACGAATGCCGCGCCAGTCCACTTGAATTAGCTGGGAGGTTGCCCACGCCAGAAGATGTCCGTGGTCCCCTCTTAGGAACGCCACTCCCAGGTCCGGCAGACGATTCACGGTGGTTTCGGTTGAGGATCATGCTCGCAGCGGGAGAAGCTGGCGCTGAAGATGAGATATGGGCCTGCGATTGTGCGGCACGCGCCTGGGGGTTAGATAATCTGACGGTGGTAGGGCTGGCATTATTTAGGATAGGGTTAAGCGGCGTCGAATTAGTAGTAACAGACAAGACCCTGACAGATGTGTTGCTATTGTTGGCGGCGCTCGGTCGTATCAGAGAGGGTATCTCGTCGGGATCGGTAAAACCAGGCTCGCCCCTATCGCTCAACTGCTTGATCTGGAGGTCGAGGTGTCGCAGGTGCTTGTCGTACAAGGTCTGGGCTCTTTGCGATAAGGCAACCTTTTCGTCGGCAAGCTTCTCAGCGCGCGTGTAGTTATCCCTAATAGTCTCACGCAGCTGGGCCTCCCGCGGGTTGTGTTGATGGCTACCATTCGATCGTATCCAGCGCTGGATCTTATTGTCGCATTCTTCGACCGTCTTGATGCAATCGTGATAGGAGCGATCTTTGTCGGCAATCTCGTCTTGAATGAATCGAACCTCTTCGGGGAGGTTAGCCATGCGGTGGATAAACTCCTCGAGGATGACGGCCGGGTCTTGAGCCTCGACGGACGGCGCCATCTTCTTCACGAAGTCTATTGAGAGATCGTCTCTGGGCATCGGTGTTAACCTGGCCTCCTACGCGAGGCCTGCGCTTTACTGAAGGTGTGGTAAGGGAAGGAAGAGGAGTGAAAAAATCAGGTCCAGCTAGGAGATGACCATGCATGCAAGTGCGATAATTGTTTGCTTCTCTTATTTTCTCGTAGTCCACTTTCTCCTTTTGTTTGTCATTCCTCTTCATATATATACTTTCCGCCTTTTCTTTTGTTCTGCTCGTCTTGCCTCTTTTTCTTGTTTTTTTTTCTTCGATTTCTTCGTACTATGTTTCTTTCCTTTCCTAATTTGCCCCGACCTGTTTATTTACGCATGTGGAAGGAAACGTAGTATCAAGCAAGCAGTGAGGAGTTTGAAAGAGCGAATGGCCATCGAGAGGCAGCTGGACAGCGGGTACGGTACGTGTGGACAGACGTATGGGCAGACAGGTGATGGTACAGGTGATGGTACGCAGAGCAGCGGAAGGGTCAAATCATGCAGCGGTGCTGGCTCACCTTCCTAGCTCAATGACACGGAACTGTAGCCCCGACGAAAGGCGCAATCCAGCGTCTTGGGACATGAGGCAATGCGATGTGCCAGAAATGTGTCCCGACGTGGTACCGAAGTGTGAGTCGAAAGCGGTCGCTGCCCAGAGCAGGGGGAAAAGAGCGGCGTCGGTAGGTGGTCGGCGAGATTGCTCTGATTGGTATAGAACTGTAAGGAAAGAAGACGACGCTACCTAGCTGAATTGCAGGATGATGTTCGCGGGTGGAGAAGCGTGCTTTGACGAAGTGGGACTTTTTGCTGGTGGAGGCGTACTTAGAGCGAACGAGCGCGTGCGCAAGGTGCCAATAGACAAATACCTAGACAGGCGAGACAGGCGAGACAGAGGGTGGGAGAGGGAGGGAGAAAGAGGCGACGGCTTCTTGCACTGCTTTGGACGGGAGAGAAGAGCACAGAAGGGAAGGACAGAACCAGAACATGCCACCAAGATGAGTCAGCAGAGGGCACGTATGTACTAATTCATTGGTATCTTACTTCAGTAAAAGTAGGTAGATCAGTTATACATAAGTAGAAACATATGTACCTAGGTATTTCCCCCAAAAGCTTTTACAGATGGTTTTAAGCCAAATTGGAATTAGCGTTGTAGCTGGGTGCTTGGCAGTCTGAATACTATGTACTAGTACGTAGGTTGTGGTCGCAGATTTCCATCAGGCTTGGCACTATAAGCCAATACTAACGGTGATGGATATTTTGGACCCCAACCTCCGTACTTGCCTATTGTTTTGCGATAGATACTTGCTTACTTCACTGTACACTACTTGCTCCAGATCAAACCTCAGCCTTGATTCTACCTAGGTACCTGCTCAGTATAGATAGGTTGTGGTGCTATTAAAGATAACTCAGTTGTTCATTTCTCCTTCTCGCTATAATCTTGCCATCAGTTCCTCATAAACAACGTACCAGATTTTTGGGGGGGCTACGCTGTCATCGAACCTAGGTAAATCCAACCAAGTTCACGTTTGTGACTATCACTTGCCCTCACCTCTGTGGTAACGGCTCACCAGGGAGAGGTATTCACTATTCATCAAGTCAAACGTACATCGAACAGCTATTCAAAGGATTCTCAATTTTGGGACTCTTCTTATGTAACCCCATTCTCATTACTGCTTCTTCTCGGTCAAAGCCACTGTCTCCGACCGTACTACAAACCAAAAGAATTCTTCCCGTGAAGCATTGGCAACCAACGCCTAAAGCCCACTCAAGGCAGGCCGCCATTGTCTTCGAGCAGCTCACAGGAAACGGGCCCAGGTCCCGGTGTCCAGCAATGGAAGCAGACCCGGGGAATCCCTACTCGTTGCGGCTTCCAAAGCCCAACTACCTTCCTCATAATGTAGACTATGACTTGCCCGTCGTGGAGAAGTTCCTGAAGCCGCTGGATCGGCCGAGTGATATGGAAAATGCCGCTTATCTCAACAAGATCAAACGCTTTGCCCATGAACATGGCATCACCAGACCGAAGGGCTATAATGTATCGTTTCACTACAATCCAGATATGGAGAAGCATCACTTCGGCATGACACACCCCATGAAGCCCTGGCGCTTGACCCTCACCAAGAGCTTAGTATCCGCCTATGGTATGAATTTTGCCATGGACAACTACACGGCACGCGCCGCCACATATGAGGAGTTGACCTCTTACCACGCCAGCGATTACGTTGATCATCTCGCCACAGTCGCCCCTCAACCCCAGCCCCTCGACGTGGACAATGCGAATCCCGACCTCAAATTTAACTTGGGTGGTAGTGACTGCCCCTTGTTTGAGGGGCTCTACAACTACTGTTCGCTCTCCGGCGGCGCTTCTCTCGATGCGGCAAGGAAACTGTGTTCAAACCAATCCGATATTGCTATTGCCTGGGGCGGTGGGCTGCATCACGCAAAGAGAGCCGAAGCATCCGGATTCTGCTACATCAACGACATTGTTCTTGGTATATTACAGCTACTGCGTGTTCATGCTCGAGTCCTATATATCGATATCGATGTACACCATGGTGATGGTGTCGAGGAGGCGTTCTTTTCCACCGACCGAGTAATGACCGTCTCATTCCACAAGTATGACCCTTTAAGTTTCTTTCCTGGCACCGGCGCTCTTGAGGACAATGGTCCCAAAAGTGAACACAACCCCGGAGCGCACCATGCCATCAACGTCCCTCTCAACGACGGCATCACTGACGAACAATACAAATGGTTATTTGAATCCATCATTCAACGGGTCGTTGACAAGTTCAGACCGAGTGCCATAGCCCTACAATGTGGCGCAGATTCCTTGGCTGGAGACAGATTAGGCAAATTCAATCTGCTCGTACAAGGGCACTCTTCGTGCGTTGAGTTCTGCAAAAAGCTGGGTGTCCCCCTGATCCTTTTCGGTGGTGGAGGATATACGCCGAAAAATGTTGCCCGTGCCTGGGCTTACGAGACAGCAATCGCCATTGGCCATCAACACCATATACCAAGTCAAATCCCGATCCATACACCGTGGAGGGATCGCTTCAAGATTGATTCTCTCTTGCCCACGATTCAACAAATCCTAGGTGAACCTCGCCAGAATCGAAACACCCATAAGAAGTTGACAGAGATTGTGCAGCATGTTACAGAGCAGCTGCGATTCGTCGGCGCTGCGCCGAGCGTCCAGATGTCCGTCATCCCACCTGACCTAGGCCCAATCAGGGATGAGGTGGAGGAGCGGATTAAAGAAGAATATGAAGAGAAGGACGAACAGGGACGCAAACTACGGGAACAAGGCGTTGGCGATCGCATGGAGTTATGCTAAGTAGCTTTGACTGACTAGAATGCTGCTTGCTATGAAAACATCTCATGACATAGAAGCCCGAACCATGGATGACTCGGCCGGGAAAATCCCTAGCCTTGGATATTGTATCATTCCAATAATCTCTATCAAAGCAACCGGATCGCGATAGTGTCAACTCAATCGGAGTAGAACTACTCTGTAGAAACAGTGTCTGATTATATGATCAGGTTAAGATTTATCAGCTAAGGAATCAATAGGAGAATAGCTCCGATCAGCTAGATCAAGATTATTACAAAGGACAGCAATTATAATTCAAACAAGCTGCCAGCACTTGACCACTTGACACCACACATATCTACAACAGCAGAATTCAGATACTCTTTGAGAAATAGACAGTCCAGCTTGTGCTCTATACAATCCTAGACCCATTTCAAACAACCTCTATGATCAGTCGTCTATGTCACCACAGACAACCTTATCAGAGAACGGAATGCTGCGGACAGGAAAAACTTGCTCTACAAGAATTGGTATAGATTTGACGTTTGTGTAGTTTATCTAGCATACGCAATCCCCGTTGTAATCTTAAACTTTACTGTCATTTTAGTGCTCAAGGCTATATATGTATATATACATCACGATAAGACCCCTTAGATGGTGTTATCAACCCTGTGGGAGCACGACTTCTGAGTAGCTGCAGTTGCGGCAGCCCTCTTCCACTTGAGGAACTGAGCCCGAGCCCCGTCTTTGCTACGAGGGTTGAGAGAGACGTTGCGTCGCACGGGCACGCCATCGAGCGAGAGGGCGAGCTTGGCGGCCGCGTTGGCAGCGGCCTTGGCATTGACGGTGAGAGCGTCAAGGTTGACATTGGAAAGAGTGTCGCATGCGAGATGGTAGCAGGGATCGGTAGCGGCGCTGGCGCCCGTGAAGATGCCGGAGGAGGGGATGCCCAGCTCGACAAAGCCGACGTAGTCGGAGCTCGTCCCGAAATTGACGTAGTACGGCTCCTTGCCCGCATCCGTCAAGTACTGCATGAGCAGAGAAGCGCCGGCCTCGTCACCCTCGTTGTCGCCGATGTAGATCTCGTAGTTCGGGTAGGGCGACCCCACCATGTCGTAGTTGAAGTAGAATTTGATCTGGTCAGCTTCCTCGGGTGTCAGGCTCTCCGTGTAGTGCAGCGAGCCTATGAGTCCGCTTTCCTCTGCACCCCACCAGGCGAAACGGACCTTGTTCGGGTACCCTTCGTAGTAGCGGAGCTCGGTCATGATCTCAAGCAACGCGCTGGTTCCCGAGCCATCATCGTTCACACCTGGGCCGGTTTGCACGCTGTCGAGGTGTGCGCCGAGCATAATAACACTGTTCGGATCACCTTGCTTGGTCTCGGCGATGATGTTCCATGACGTGCGCTCCTCGAATATGGCGTCGATGTACAACTCTACAATCACCTCCTCATTGGCGGCCAGCTTCTCTTTCCAGGCCGAGCCTACAGAAAGCGGGATAACTGCCACGGGGACCAGCAACCCGTAGTTCTCAGCTCCGAGGGTTGCCGAGCTAGGCGTCCCCGCGAGGTTGTGGTAGATTAGAGCACCAGACGCGCCGTGGGCTCTGGCGAGCTTGAGCTTATCCGAGAGCGCACAGCTGCCGCGCTTTATCAGTGCGATCTTGCCAGTAGCGTCGATACCCTCCCATTGATCTTCGAAGCAGGCCGATCCTATATAGCCAAACTCATTAGATACCAGACACTCACTTCCGGCCGTCGAACATGCAGCGCGGACCTACCTCTTTCATCGTCCACGGGGGTATCAATCAGTGGAGCCTTAATCGGGCCATCGTCTGTCCCCGGGTTATAGATGAGGGTGACAGTAGCGACCGATTCGCCATTGGGCCCGGTAACGGAGATCTCGCGAACCTCGTTGTACAAGTGGTCGAACTCTTGTACGGTGGTGTCGTACTCGGGCCCGAAGCGTGTCTTCGCGCGTTCGAGGATGTAATCAGAGGATGCCTTGTACCCAGGAGATCCGAAGGCGCGGTGGCCACCGTTCTCCTTACCAATGCGGTCAAGGTTCCAGAGATTACGTTCTAACCTAATCGTGGAAGTCAGCTTCATGCATTATGTATAACAATATCTTTATTTCTAGGGATTGAGGAGCTATTGGAGTGAATGGAGCGTGGCAACTTACTCTGCCGTCTTGATCTTTTCTACAAGACCTTCTGGCGTCAGGACATTATCCGTCGCTAGGCCTGGAGCTGCGAACAGCGCGGCGAAAGCGAGGACTTCGAAGCTCTTCATCTTGATTGAGAGTGACTGACCGGCCCCGTGTCGATGAGGGAGAAGCGAGAGAACTAGGTGCAGAGACGGCCGCAAGTTCACCGCTTTATATACAGCTCCCTCACCTGCAAGCCGATAACCTAGCTCGACCCCAACACCATGGGAACAGTATTACTTCGAGGGGTCTTGAGGCAACTTGGCATGCGACTTGGCTGGCCGGGGAACAGTCGGCGAGAGATAATTGGATCGAAACAGTTTTTCGGTTTCCTTACAGCCACCTAGATGACTGGCGTTCCTGGGAACAATTGCTCCCCTGCCTGCTCACGGGCCCCCGCAGTTCATCGTGATAATGGAAAATCTTCCCATTGGCAGACTCAAGTACAAAGAACGAAAGTTGTCAGCAAAATGCTCCATACAGAGATCCGCCAAGGGATAGCTCTGTCAGGCGCCTTGGCGCCTTGCTACTTATGAAGGAGGCAACACCATGGACTGCGAACAACAGCTATGCTGGAACCAAATTTCAAGGATATCACGACATCAGAGCTGGACGCCCCAATGCGCAAGCCCAGCCGTTAGAAAGCGGTGATCGAGCCAGAACAGCCCAGGGCGGGTATTGGCTTCTTAGCACTCTCGCCAAGCCGGCTTTGTTAGGCAGGTGCCAAGAGGTGAGAAGCTGACCAGCGTACTTGGCAACCGAGACATCACGAGAAAGTTCATTGTTGCTCAGCTCTTCTCGCGTGTATCTCCTGTCGAGCACATACGAGAAGGCCCATCCACGCTTTCTACTTACTAACAGAGATCTAAGTAGCCTAGCAGAATGACGTTACCGTAATTAGCCGACGATATTAAATCGCCTTGCTACTTGGACGTTGGGGTTAAGACATATCGGGGAGGTGTTGACCAACCTACAAGATATGACTAAGAGGTAGAAAGACGATGTCCGTGATAGCCTATCCATGTATACGATGGAACTAAGAGATCATGTCTCCCCAGGTGTTGAGGGGACATAGATATTAGTACAAGTCTCGCTACTACGCCATACTATTCATTACGTCCATTATCGAGATATATTCAGAGATGTAATATAATGAGACTGTCAAACACGTCGCCTATCACGGGCAAACTCCCAAAACAGGCATAATTGACAATATGAACATCTAACATAGTAGCTCGAAATTTCAATATCCTTTGAGACCATGAATCAATATTGTAAGCATGTTAAATCTCCAAATAGTTTTTTCTGTAATTTCTATTCTACAAGGTCCTAACATGAAACCAGTCCGACATCCCAGTTCCAGAACATATGTGAACATAGCTCGACGATGAAGAAGAAGAAGAAGAAGAAGAAGAAAAAACCTTACAGATGAGCCTTCTGATGCACTCTCTGGGCCACTTGATCCAAGACTCGCTGCTGTCCTTCTACCTGCCGTAGCCTGTAAGGCGACTAGAAGAGATTCTCGGTCGCCGAGAATAAGATCATACTATACCATTTAGCTTCTTTCCCTTCTCAAGCCCGAAGTTGAGTCCTTTGATCACCAAGGTGTTGTATTCTCATCTCCAATGAAAATCTTATGTGAAGTAATATCCGACGAATGTCTTGATACATGTACTGATGTGAGCTATTGAGTTAAGACAGATGAAAACAATACAGTATCCATTCTTCCAGACTGTACGACGTCGATTAATATTTATTTCAGGCCTACATAACCTAGAAGACTCCTGGGAGTTTCATATGCACTGAACAAAATTTATCGTATATAAGCAAGACTAGATCTTGGAGTCCTTCGCCTCTCCTGCCTAAGACACGAAAGCAGTCGAATATGGTTTTATGTGCAAGGAGAGGCAGAACCCTCCTGTCTTTGAAAGGGCTCAGTATAATCATCTAAATGGGCATCAATCACCATGTGAAGATTGTTCTAATCTAGGAGCAAACCACGACATCTACTTAATCATTATAATATTTCTACGGATATAGCTATGGTAATACATGCTGTAAGGATTCTCATAGCAGTCCGTAACAGTACTCCATGTAGGAATCTCAAAACACTAATAACTGTAACGGTATCCAACGAATGGCTGTAGATATAAGGGTATTCGTATCACACATAATATAGACGGTAGATGACGACAATTGTTACAAGACACAAGTGACTCGATCATGTGATACAAACTTGAAAACATGCCGTAACCACTCACGTGAACCTTTCCCAATCACCATTACATATCAAGAGAAAGCCAACGAATGCCAGCAAATTCATATCCAGGGTTAAAACGAATATATATGTGACACGTATTCCGCGCCGTTGACCAGCAGCCAGGTGAGCCCAAAAGGGAGGCGAGTGGGGCACCTTCACGATACAAAAGCCTCCCCGCTCGAAGAACGAATGTGCGAGATCAATCTTCCGTTCAGTTACTACCATCATCAAAACGACAAATAAAATAAATACCACTTAGCCATGGCAGCCCCAGAAGTCCCAAGAGAAGAAACCCCGCTCGTCGAGGTGATCAACGACGAAGAATCCTTCACAGACGCTTTCGAAAGCGTGAGCGAGGCCTTCGGCACGCAGGCCCACGACGCCATATGGGAGGCCTTCAACCCGGGCTGGCAGACCCCGGAGGGCCGGGCGTCGTGGGTGACGCGGATGGTCAGCAGATGGAAATCCACGAAGACGGACAACAAGGGGAACCCGAACGCCGTGTTCCTGAAAGCCACGCTTCCCGACCCGAGTCATGAGAACCCCGGGCCACACCGCCGCCGCAAGACCGTGGGCTTCGCCATCTGGGTCCAGATCTCCGCCGTGGAAGGACACGGCGACACCGACCTCGGCGCGCTGGGGGACGATGTCCTGGAGGCCCTGCACCCGGGCGACGACCGGGAGCAGCGGTTTCTCAAGCAGATGCTTCAGTCGCTGTTCAAGTCGCGCGTGGAGTTCGCCAGGGCCAAGGCATCGGCCGATCCGCCGGCCGTCATGGCGCTCGACCTGTGCGCCACGCACCCGGCGTTCCAGCGGCGAGGGGTGGCGTCGAGGTTGGTCCGGTGGGGTCTGGAGGAGACGCGGCGGCGGGGCCTTCGGTACGCCGTGACCGAGGCTTCCAGCATGGGACGGTTCGCGTATGCGTCGCTTGGCTTCCGGCCGCAGGGGGAGGATGTCGGGTATGAGGTCGACGAGGAGTTCTCGGACCGCGAGAAACCACCCAATCTCTTCATGGTTTATACCCGCGAGGGTGAACGACAAGATTAGATAGCTTTTACAGAAAGATGGCATAGTATATATATAATAAGATTCGATATCAGCCGTTAGACTTGCGTGAGTACTGAGCTATCATGGTTGCCGTCAGTGAAGCTCAGCTGACTATCGTCGAGTAGAAATAGGTGAAAAGGTTGAAAAGTATATCATTTATATATAAAGGCATGATTACTTCTAACTAAGATTCAAGTTCCTCCTATACCAGGTGGGCCCCATACCCGTTGATTCGCGGTAAACTCAAACCTCTCTCACAGCAGAAATTGATAATGATACTAGATTCCTTCATTTATGCTAGATGAGTTGAATGGCATTGTTCTGTTACTGTTACTTCATTCCTTTATGGAACGGAGGGGGGAGAAAGAGAACGCGAATGAAAAGGGAAGAAAATAATGAAGAAGTGTTAACGTTATATAGTATATTACCAAAGGTGGTCATATATATACATTGAAGTGACGGTTATGCTTATGTATATAATGTTGCATATGCGACCGTTATTGTGACCGGCCGTTTCTCAGCTTTCGAGTAAGCACCTTAGTAACTCTAGACTGAGTAATCCGGAGTAGGATGAGGCGACGACTTACATGCCATAAGCACATACTACCCACAGTATCCTAATGCAAACACTGCGCAAGTGTAATATGCTGTTCAATATTCGTGACTACACAGCTACTAAACTTGGTACATAGATGCAAGTCATTTGAAAATGTACGTCCTTGCCTCGGAGAACGCGCCACTTCTCTGATAGCCGGTGAAACCTCGCTACTGCAATGCTATGCAAGCCAGCGCGTCGAACTACTGAGTATGTTCGGTCGTACAAGTATCAATATATTTTCCAACATGGTGGAAGGCACAGCCTGAAAATTGCACAAGAGTTCATATCGTGTTGGTCACATGTCTCCGGCAAGTAACTTGACAAGTGGAATTCGCGTCGCGAACGATGAGCTGCTATCGACAATATTCGTCGATGCAAAGCCAGCAGTCCTTCGTCTATATACACTGATACTCATTTCTATCAGGTTTTGTGCAATTCCCACAACGCAGCACCAGTCCTCTCGCCTGTTCTAAGCTATACTAGTCCACACATGTCTGAAAAGCCGTGTTCCACCTATCAGTTGTTTCGCGTGACGCCAACAAAAAACATGCTTCGCTTGGAGGCGGGTCGATGGTAAGGAGTTGTAAACGATGAGAGACAAGCAAATTATTCTTGGAGGTCGACAACCAGCTTCTCGATAGCCGGGGGGTTGGCACCCATAACCTTGCCGGCGGGCTCGCCGTTTTTGAAGCCCATGAAAGTAGGCATGGCCGTGATGCCGAGCTCCTGGCTGAGTTCGGGCAGCTCATCGACGTCGATCTTGGCAAAGTAGACGTCCTGGAACCGCTCCTCATTGGACAACCTGCCAATCGAAGTCAGCATGTGTTTTGTCCCGGGCATATCTTGTGCTTGAAACAATTGCACACGCAAATTATGGAGGGCATCTCGATAGGTATACTACCACCGTCGAAAAACTACTTACTTGGCGACTAGAGGGGCAATAGCTTTGCAAGGACCGCACCACGTAGCGAAAGCATCGAGGATGACGATTTTGTTGGCCTTGATGGCCTCGTCAAAGTCGGCCTTACTAATAGCCGGTTAGCATTGGTGTGGAAGCATGGAAATAAGAACACAGAGAGGTGAGTGAGAGTTGGACCGCGGAAGAGCGGTTATACGATGCGAAGCCCTCGGGGAGATGCGGCATGGCGGGGCGGCCGCGGGGGAGGGCACAAGCAAGCGGACAGACAGACAGACTTACGTCGCGATGTTGTGGACAGTCATGTTGGGAGGAGTGGAATGGAACTGGCGCAAAGGGAGCAGACGGGGGCTGGCGAAGGCTGCAAAAGCTGATCGTCTCAAGGGGAGAGTTGAAAGAGTTGACAGAGTTGACAGATGGCAAAGATGGGTTGCTGCGCGGAAAGACATGGGAAAGAAAGGATGCGGGAGGGAGGAGGGGCAGCGAGAGTGGGTTTTATGCTTCTGTATTTGCACACCAAGAATCGAGCATGTGGACAGACGGACGACAGGTGACGGTGACGGTGACAGTACCTACATAGGTGACAACAGTAGTAAATATAGGTCAGTTAGGCCAGTAGGTAGGTTAGTTAGGTAAGTAGATACTTAGATAAGTAGAAAATGTAGTTACTTACCTACCTATAATACATACTTACAGTGAATTAGTCCACAACAGCGACAGCGGCAGAGGGAGAGAGAGGCTTAGGTAAGTTCAAATCAAATAAATGTAGGTACACGAGTACCTACGTTTACTGTATAGTAGGTAGATTAGTGGTCACTGGGCAGGCAGTGCAAGCTTCTGGAATTGCCTCAGACTGTGATGTCAGCGGTTGCTCCGATTTGTCAGGCCGCCCTGCCTTTTGCAATTGACATGTGCGTGCGGTGTGGACAAGCCGCCTCGACCTACATAATACATACGTACGTAGTAGTAGTGGTAGAGGTAGATACGTAGGCGGGACAAGGTAGATGACGCGATTCTTTTGCATCATGCATCAACCCTCGGCCTGGATGAGTTGGCTGTGGCTTGCCGCCGACAACCGCCCCGACTACCTACCTACTGGAACTACAGGTAACCTCCAAGGTCCTTACTACATACATATAAAGTGTGGCGCAATTGTGATTACACATCTACAAATACCGTACCTAACCTAGCCACGATGAAGATTCGTAATCTATCTTATAGGTACCTAGTATGCTAGACAATTCCATACATACAGACAACAGACAACAGACGTCCTTGTAAATGTAAATGGCTCGTATAATATTAGGAATCTAGTAATACTCAATTGGAATTGAAGTGGTTTGGATACTCGACCTACCTCGGTAACATGCCTCGGAAGCTTGACCACGCATATTACCAACCATCGCATATGCACGGGTTAATGTTCCACCTGTTCCTGACCTTTCGAGACAATAGGTATGCTGCAAGTTTAAATCCCGAAGCAAGAGATCTGCTGTCGTGGAACTTGAAACCTTAGTAATAATGCGATGTAATGTACAACTGTAGCATTCACCTGGCGGAGATTAGTTGCGCGTCGCTGCGTTGTCAGTAGACAGTCACTCTTGGGACAAAGCATCGCCCAAGGCATCAGTCAGGTGAGCAAACATATACAGAACGTTTTATTCCGAGGAGACAGGGGACAGTTGGCTACTGTCTATCTACATAAAACGCGTCTTTGGGTAGTGGTGGTCATCATACAGTGGAATGGCGGCAGGCCCCTAAAAAGCATATCGGAGAATTCGAGAGGACTATGAATTCCAATCACTGCTATCCAGCAAAGTATATTTCTTTTCCGAAATCTTTCCCTCCTAAATACCCTTCTATTCGATTCTGATAAAACACACGACCTCCCCGGAAACCCGGAAGGTAGAGAGAACTGCAAATTCAAGAGAAGAGAAAAACGAAGATGGGTATTGATTCAGCCAGACATCAGCTCCTACAACCCATCCATAAGACGCCCCTAACAACATTCAAATGATAGCCCAATCATAGGTCGGCTAACATGCCGTGTATGAGCCGCTTTTCCAGGTATAACCAGAACCTGAACTCCAAGCCGCGGCTACAGAAGCGATTGATATCAAATGGTCCGCCGCGCGATAATTCACAGTATATCAGATGTGAAAAGAAAAAGCCGCCCGCGCCTGCAATGTGCGGCGAGGATGGCGTTTGTGGAAGATGTATCTCATCGTATCGTACATGCGCAATTAGTGTCAAAGTCTTCGTAGGATGACTCAACCTAACAACTCTTATACCACTGTTGATATAAGGCCGTCTAGGTTAAGAGCAAAGTGGGAGTTGCATCTAGATGCTTTGAGTGTTGGGTGATGATCAAGTCTAGAGATGGCCAAGCTTTCTTTTTTTTTTTTTCATCTTTTTTTGTTGTCTTTTCTTTTTCTTTTCTGTTTTTGGTGTTGTTTGAATTGTTATATGACGCGATATTTAGGAAATGCGAGAATGAGCGAATTTGGTCGGTGTTAAGACAGAAGGAAAAGTCGACGGACTAGGCTGAGGTTCACACCCAAAGTGAGCCTCCAGTGATTCATATATGATGCTTGGTCATCTCCATTCTCGATCATGCACCTCCAACTATCTCAACTATCGAGCACTCTCAACATGAGCCACCACAAAATGACTATGTGCTCATCCTATGATCGCCAGACTGTCGAGGGGAGATTTCCAAGAGCTTCGCGCTACCAGCGCTGAAGTTTCGAAAATGACCCTTACTGAGACTAATGCTTGTCGCTCTTTGTGGCTCAACGGGACTCTGCCCATCTCCATCGTCTTCGCTTTCATCGATGTTGCCGAATTCCTTGTCATCACCGAAGGATTGAAGAACACCCTCTCGGCTTCGCATTGTGTCACTATGCTGTACCACTGTTGGTACCTGTCCCACAGCGCCCCATTTTGGCGCAGAGTCCTCATCTTCGTCACTGCTGGGACGGGCTTCACCGGTGGAGAGTCGATGTAACCGAGAAGGAACTACACTGTTCAGGTATTCGTCGTCAACAATATTGTCATCTTCTGTTTGCTCAGAAGTCTGACATTCAGATCGACCTGATAGAGCAGAGACGGTCCGAGGGGGATATTGAGAAGTACGTTTCCGACTGATACGGCCAGACAGCCAAGATCCCTCAGAGTCGACGGAGGCGAGAGACATTGACTGTAGAGCTGGAGAAGGCTGTACTTCATCGCGGTGTATAGAAATGGGGGTAGCGCGCATCGTTTCCTGGTACTTGTGACTGTCCATAGGTGTGTCGTAACGCACAGCCACATCGTCAGGAATGGCTGGCAAGGGCTCAGCCGGGACGTGTTCAACTTCTGGAGAGGCTACCCGCGAGTCGGGGGGTGAAATAGGTAACTCCGGCAAGTCTTCTCGGAATCGGGACATGGTTCGCTTGGGCACCCCGGTATTTGCTATTCGAGGTGGTAGATAGTTTGCAGGCGGAGTCGTTTGCGTGCCTAGCATGGAATCTCGTGACGTGTTTGAGAAGGATGATGGACCTGAGCTGCGTCGATTCTTACCCCATCTAAATAGCGATAACCAAGGCCGAGAAGATCTGCTGTCCGAAGTCCGGCTTACAGACTCTGCATCATCCAGCTTGATTGAAGCTGTAGGAGGCGACTGCACCGTGGTAGCTATTGGGTCTTCGGACTGTCTTGGTGAAGTGGAATGAGACTTCCTAGACCGTATGAAGCCGAAGAACTTGGGACTTGAGGAACGAGGAGCGATAGATTCAGCCTGTTTCATTGAAATATCAGACCCAGCGTCCGGAGCTGGAGGCGATGGTTCAGGCGGTGGTATGCTGTCGGTTCTATAAAACTCATTTAGGGGTGACGGCGTCTTCGCGCGGGTTTCTAGATGCTCCATGTCGCTCGACTGTTTACTTCGCCTCCTAGGTGAGTCACTCGATGATCTGCGCCGAGATGAGGTGACAACCGCTGAGGTTCTATCGCCGGCTAAGTCGGGCATCTCGCGACCTAAAACACCACGTTCTAAGTTCCCCGGCGGTGGCGACCCGTTTTCAGCGGCAACAGCCTCTTCGGCTCGTTGTTTTTCTGATCGGCGAGCCAGCCGCCGCTGAGCACGATCTCGTTCCTTTTCAGCTTTCCGTTGCCTGCGTCTTTTGTCCCTCTCCATGAGTTCTCGTAAATCTGACGCATCTAGATCGTCTGCAAGATCATGAATCCTGTGGTGAGCGCATAGTGTTGACTCCGGTATTGTTATAGGCCTTGAAGCCTTCTTTTTGGTTGACTGAGACCGTGCTGGTCCTGAGCCAGCCGCCGAACTCGTGAATGGGTTAGAGGAATATCGCAAAGTGGGACGGGGAGAGAGAGCATCAAATGCAGAGACCTTCCATGAAATCTGCTCAGAGTCAGACGACATGGCTGAATGTATAGATTCCGGCCCAGGAAGAGAGATATCAGATGATCGTTGGTTGACGGCACCACCTAAGCCTGATCTCAATTGCCGGCTCTCCCTCTTTGAGGGGCGTCCAATTATCCAATGATCTGTGGCAGGTCGAGCGGGCATGAATTGACTCATTGCTCGGATCTCAACCTCACGATCATGATCTTCTTTGCGCCGTTTGCTTGATTTTTTATGTAGCAGTGGTTGACCTCTCCTCTTGTTTCTTGACGTATCGTGATATAGGGTGGGCATTCGCTGTGAGATATCTGCGGCGGGCAGTGATTGGTGTGCCTGTACGCTAGACTTCTTCCTTAATTTGTTCACACGAAGCGAGTCTTGCCGCCCTGGTGAGAAGCTGTAGGCCCGGCCACGGCGCTGCGGTATCCGATTACCCTTCCCCGAATCAGACGCGTTGGGCGTAGTTGAAACGACGGAGTGGAGTTGGTGGCCGTCGCCTGGCGCACCTACGGTGGGATCGGCACTATGAGCCGTATTAGAGCGTCGCCGGGTGCCCCTACGGCGGAATGGCCACATCGCCATGATCGCCAACGTTGTGAGGGGCGACACAACTCGTGTTGATGTTGGCCAGGGCTGTTTCACGGCTATCGATTGATGCTGAGTGGTAGACGTTCTAGAATCGTGGTAGCCATGTGGGCAAGTGGCCTAGGATTATGAGTAAGGTAGAGTGGTCGAGACCGATAGTATTGATTGGACCGCTTTTAGCAATCGCTCGACTCCAAGTCTTTAAGCTACGGTAGACTCGAACTCGATGGCGGAGAATTGAACGTGCTCAAAGCGTGGCTAGTCGCGCGACTCTCCAGGGTTCGTTGGCGCGTGGGATTGATGAGAATGCTTCGGTCGGCATTTAAATCTAAGCAGAATTGATAGACAATAATGGAATATAGGATGTGGATATGGGTCAACGCGCAAGGACTGAGTCAAGAGAATGAAAAGAGTCGACTACAGAGCAAAGAGATGAGAGGGAGAAAAGGGCTGACAAGTCGGAATGCTGTTGTGCAAGTTTCAGTAGAATAGTGGCGTGGGCATGAATGGGGATGGGCTGTTAATTGAGAGACCGTTGATGGTACAACTGTCTCTCCGGACCTACGCTACGTATCTAGCGTACATGCATGTACTGTTGGATCTCTAAGTAACAGCGTCAGGCACCCTACTTAGAGGTACTTACTGCTAGTTGAACGATGGGCCAGCGGGAAGGGAGGGCGGCAAAAGGAAAAGGGTCTGGCGGAGAGTGGGGGGAGTTCAGGCCCTGCTCCGTCACAACCTGGGAAGCACACAGGGGCGAGCAGGGGCGAATACAGTATGCCTACCTATTTTCGGGTACGTCAGGTGCCTAGCCGGGACAGGGTACATAGTAGCTACAGTACCGTGCCAGGGCGCTAAGTCGCACCATTACCTCTAGGTACTTACAAAGATAATTCCGACAACGCGATGGCCATTCCATGTGGTAGTGACAAGGGGGTTGATTGAACAGTCTTCAGAGCGAAAATAGAGAGAGAGCTAGCATGCCGCCGGCGGACAATGATGATGGCCTATTGTTCCCCTGCCCTTGCAATTACTTACTCAGTTAGGCATCTAGCAGGGCCTCTAAAGTACACTACTGTACTTAGGTACATGTACTAGAGTACCTAGGTAGATACCTACCTAGTGTAGCACAGGAAAACGAGCTGCTACTAGGTACCTACTTATACGACTCACAGCCCTGTAGGCATCGTTCCTAGGGTGGAGCTTTGCCACTTGAGTCTGTTAGGGACACTAGTGCGTGCTTCGTAGCAATGCTAGCAGCTGTTAGGTACATACAGGTAGGTACCTTAGGTAAGTAGGTACCTAGTAAGTACCTAGCTAGGTAGGTAGCTTGCGCAGAGGCTTTACTATGTACATATACGGTTATGGAGACACTTTGGTAGCATAGCTAACTCATAGCTCTTCATTATCTCGACCATTGCTCGACCAATGTTGGCCGGAATTCGCCACTCCATACTCTCGATCCCACCCAAATCGGCAAAACCAGTCGCAGATCACGAACGCCCTTATTTCTCACTTACGTATTGAGCTGTGCTATGCTACGCTATTTAGCACTACAAGGGACGCTCACCAGTACGAGATGGAGAACTGGTGATGTAACCCAGAGGACTCGCCCGAAGCGAACCATGTGATCTGGCAGATATCCATGTACAGTCCAGTCCCATACAGGATGCAAGTGTTTCTGGTCAGAGTTGGTCAGCCACGCAGCCAACCACCTCTATTCGGCATCTGTGAGCCACAGCTGCGTTGCACTGGGGGCGCCTAACAGATGAGCAGAGACGAGGTTCGATGGGTGGCTCTAGGTGGATGTGGTGCGGCCATCCCATATGTACCGCATGAATATAAGGAACTACAGGTACGAAGAGTGATGTGCAGGATGCCTACATATCTAAAGTATTAACCTACATGTGAGGACTTATGTAGTGTAGGGTGTCTGGTAGGGGTAATGAGCATGTCCCGCTCGTGGCTCGGAATGAGGCAAGGCACCAACCTCATTGTCTTGTAGGTTTCTCCTGCCACCCTCCCGACAGTTACTATGTAGTGCAAGTCGACAGAAAAAAAGGTCAGCCAAAGCACGCGTAAGAAGCCTAGACCAATCCCATGCTGCTTTGCCAAGTAGTGCACTACCTACCTATTCATCGAGTTCAACCCTCCCAATCACACCTAGCCTTCTTTTTCCAGGTTCAGGACACCTACCTACCTACGTCAATACTTAGCCGTCTCTCAATGCTAGGGTGTATTTGGGGATATATGGGGTAGGTATTAAGTGTATGAGTGATGTCAGTGCACCAAAAGAGAGCGTCACTCGCGAGGACGACACAGACATGGCTCCCTGCTCATATTGCAACGCCCGACATAGGTTACTATCCCGATTAAACCACTCAGTACGTCGTATTTTTAACTCTACCCATAGCCTCTAAAACGATGTCACTTAAAGGCCGGAAAGCCCTACGGAGAGAATCCAATCTGTGAGAGAGCAATCCTCCTGGAACATGTTTCAAATACCAAGCCACAGGCTGGATTTACCTACTCGCCTATCAAGGTGGTATACTGCGCAAGTCGAAAGGATGGCGCAAAATTTGCGGTAAGGGACAGGGCGCCGAATGGTACTTTGACTAGAGTCAGGTACTATGTAATGCAGGCAGCAAGCAGGAGGTAGGTGGTTCCTCATCATGTCCCTGCGTTTCAATCGCAATTCTATTGACTTTACATACCCGATTGTCGACCCTTTGGGATTCATCGCAAATATATACATGCCCATCTCCATGTCTCTTGTCTTGCATTGGGTCCGATAGTGTGGGACAAGGTACTAAGTAGAAAATGGGTAGAATGTCTTGCTCTGAGTTGGCATCTGACGGGACACGGCACCTAGAACCAGGTACATAGATAGTGATTAACATGCCAATCAGCAAGATATACTTGGGCCATTCCCGAATACCGGTAACGCGACTAGTGTGTAGGACCCCTTTTTTTCAGTTTGTTCAATTTTCCCTCTCAATGGCGGTATCCTGCTCGATAATAGCGGTGTGCTGTGGCATTTTGCATGCAAATGCAGAGCACTGGGAAGCAGAGTCGATCGTGACTTTCTTGTTTCCTTTAACGCCGACCAGATTCTGACGTGTTCGTGAGGTGACTTGGGACCACTAGAGAGCCTTGGCCGCCTCCTAGCTCAGGAACGCAAATGGCTTTGGTCGAATGTGGTCGAAATGCGGGACGTCCCAGCTGCATGTACATGTATATGGCAGCAAGGATGGTCGAAATGAATGTCTGTGGGATTGACACGTTGAATATTCCACGGGCGAGACGGGCACTGCGGATGCACATGGTCAAAACGGCATGCATGAAAATGGACGAATTTGTCCGACGATTCCTGGCTGATCATAGCATGGTTGTCTATGCGTACTCTGTACAGTACTCCTACATAGGTGTAGGTATTCATACTCTACATACATACATACATACCTATGTACATACCGGTACCTAGTATAAGCACAACATGTTTCAAAATCGCAGCTTGGGTCAGCTTACCTATATACCTACCTACTATATACTATGTATAACATAACGTTTATGGCTACCTACTGTACGTAGTACTTACACCCGCATAAAGGTTGTGGCGTTGAAAGTTGGATAGGAAACACAAGCCGAGGTTACTCAATATTGTCAATACATAAAATACATTGATGTTCTAGAACTACGTCGCCTACCTAATGCTTAACTAGGTAAATTACAATAACTATCTACATACCTATTGTTCAGTAGCCTGAGACAACCTGGAGGCCACGATGCGGTGTGATCTTCTTCGTAGTACACTACAGAGCGATGTACCAGATCATGACTTACCTACTTCGTAGGTGCCTAATATGATAGGCACCCAAGGAATATGTCTTATCGATAAAGCGATGCCAGCCTATCACATTGCATCCTCGCCCCAATGTTTACTTGGCTGCTTGGTGAATATCAACACACCTAGCAACCATCATCATAACAAGTCACCATCATTACAACCAACCAGCAAAGGCAGATTCTCTCCCCAAAGTCTCTATTCTTTCGTTCCGACGAGAAGAGGGAGGTCCTTCATACACTATACAAATCCCATCAAAATGTCGTACAACCCGCGAATGTCGATAATACCACCGGCGCAAACGCAGTCGCGCACGCGCAAGAAAGAAGAGGAGCCCGATGCCTTCATGTGCTTGCCGGATAAGGAGATTGTCGCGTGTCTGACAGACATCGGAATCCCTTTCTCCGTCGCCGACCTTCACAAGCCCAACCCTGTACAAGTCCAGATGATATTCGAGTGGTTCGCTGATCTCCTCCTGGATGCAAACCGGGAGACCGTCGAACCCGCGATGCGTGCCGCTGCTGAGGACGTATGTGGCGAGTTCGTCGATATTGTGCCTCCCGACACGCGCAATTTGATGGGCTTCTACGTATCTTTGCGCAGGCTTCTCCTTGCCTGTGGCATTACCGATTTTAGCTTCTCGGATCTGTACAAGCCAACGCACCCCCGCCTTGTTAAGATTTTCAGCTATCTGATAAACTTTGTGCGCTTCCGCCAGACTCAGTCAAAGGTTATCGACATCCACTTCAACAAAGCCGAGGAAACCAAGGAACGCATCGAGATACTCTATAGCGAGAATCAAGACGCCGAGGACAGGCTCCGTGAGATGCGGCACAACCGTAAAGCCATGGAGGCGCAAGTCCGTGAGAAGACGGAGCGTAACCAGGAATTAAGAAGGACTCTTTTTGAACTACAACGAACCCAGGAAAAGGTGATGGCTCGATTGGAAGATGCAAAGGCCAAAAAGGGAGAGCTCGCACAAGCCCTCGAGCAGAAAACTACCGAAAAGATGATGCTAAAGCAGGAGAGCGCTAAGCTCCGACCATATACATTACAAAGTCCACAGGCATTGCAAACTAGCCTAACAGAGCTAAATAACACTCTAAGTGCAGATAAGGCACACATCGATTCATTGGACCGCCGAGCGCGTGCACTGCAAACTTCGACAGATTCCTTTGGAGTAGTGTCAACCGATGTGGCGTCTTGCATCAAGCTCCTAGATGAAATATCAGTGGAATTATCAAAAGAAGAGGAGGAGCATGCTAGAAATACCAAGCAACGCGACGCCCTATCCGAACGAGGTAACAATGTTCGAGAAGTTGAGCGTACAGAGGCACTGTTGCAGAGGCAACTAGGCAAATGGAATGAACGCACAGAGAAACTTCGTGACCAGAGCCGCGAGAAGGCACAAGAAGCCAAGGAGAAGATGGAGGTACTACGGGCTTTACACAAGAAGCTCACAGAAGAGCGGGCAGCCAAAGGCACTGAGATCGAACGACGGCGAGTTCGTATTGAGCAGACTGAGAAGAAGGTATAGTCTATTCAGTTTCTTCTTGGGGGGGGGGGGGGGGGGCCGCCCCCCGGCGCCCCCCCCGACGACGCAGGGATGCAATAAAAAGAAAGAAGGGGAGAAGGAGGGGGGGTGGGAGTCGAGA